>NW_028289396.1:0-91271 GCF_059628265.1 Tinamus guttatus
AGCTTGGAATGAGCCACCTCTCTCATCAGGACACCCCATCCTTAGGACATCCTGCCATCTCCCTGGGTGCCTGTCTGGGCTGCAAGCTGCCCTCCGGAAGAGCTCAGCTCCCCCGTTACAGCAGGTGCTCTCTAGGTGCTCCAGGGAGAAGCCTCCTGGAATCTGAAGTCACAGAATTGCTGCAGGGAGGTGGATGTGGGCAGCTGGCAGGAGCCCAAGGTGTTGCTGGCTCCAAGGGAAGGGCGGAAAACTGCCTGACATCCCCTCCAAAAGAGTGCTGGTGGACATGATGTAAAGGAATCCTCTGCTCTCCATGGTGTCATTTAATTGAGGGGTAACATGAGTGCAAGCATCCTACACCTCCAAGGTGAGAGCACAGGGCAATTGGGACCAAGGCAGATGGAGAGGCCAGCTCTGCTTCCCCAGCATCAAGGCCAAGAGCTGAAGCCATAGAGCTCAAGGATGGTCCTCCTAAAATGCAGGGGGAGACAATTAGTGTGTGTTTGGGCAAGGATATGAGCAAGTTTTGCTCAGAGAAGTTTTCTCTAACTTGTCCATGTCTTTTCTTCCTCAGATATTGCCCCTATGCTGCAAAGGAACAAATGTCCAACAGCAGCTCCCTCAGTGAGTTCCTCCTCCTGCCATTCACAGAGAGGCGGGAGCTGCAGCTCTTGCACTTCTCGCTCTTCCTGGCCATCTACCTGGCTGCCCTCCTGGCCAACGGCCTCATCATCACAGCCGTAGCCTGCAACCACCGCCTCCACACCCCCATGTACTTCCTCCTCCTCAACCTCTCTCTCCTCGACCTGGGCTCCATCTCCACCACTGTCCCCAAATCCATGGCCAATTCCTTTTGGGACACCAGGGCCATTTCCTACTGGGGATGTGCTGCACAGGTCTTAACTTTTACCTTTTTCATTTCAGCAGAGTATTCTCTCCTCACAGTCATGGCCTATGATCGCTACGTTGCCATCTGCAGACCCCTGCACTATGGGATCCTCCTGGGCAGCAGAGCTTGTGTTAAAATGGCAGCAGCTGCCTGGGCCACTACTTCGCTCTATGCTCTCCTGCACACTGGCAACACATTTTCCATTCCACTCTGCCAAGGCAATGTGGTGGAGCAGTTCTTCTGTGAAATCCCCCAGCTCCTCAAGCTCTCCTGCTCAGACTTCTACCTCAGGGAAGCTGGTGTTATTGTGGTTAGCGTTTGTTTAGCCTTTGGGTGTTTCATTTTCATTGTGGTGTCCTACGTGCAGATCGTCAGAGCTGTATTGAGGATCCCCTCTGAGCAGGGCCGGCACAAAGCCTTTTCCATGTGCCTCCCGCACCTGGCCGTGGTGTCTCTGTTTGTCATTACTGTATTGTTTGCCTACCTGAAGCCCCCCTCCATCTCCTCCCCAACTCTAGATCTGACACTGGCCGTTCTATATTCGATATTGCCTCCAACAATGAACCCTGTCATCTATAGCATGAGGAACAAGGAGCTCAAGGAGGCACTGCAGAAAATTGTTCAGTCTGTACAATATCCCAACCAGTAACTTTTCCATGTGTATCCACTTATCATTCCCATATACTTGGCATACAGGCTGGGTCCTTCCTTCCTTCCTTCCTTCCTTCCTTCCTTCCTTCCTTCCTTCCTTCCTTCCTTCCTTCCTTCCTTCCTTCCTTCCTTCCTTCCTTCCTTCCTTCCTTCCTTCCTTCCTTCCTTCCTTCCTTCCTTCCTTCCTTCCTTCCTTCCTTCCTTCCTTCCTTCCTTCCTTCCTTCCTTCCTTCCTTCCTTCCTTCCTTCCTCCCTCCCTCCCTCCCTCCCTCCCTCCCTCCCTTCCTCCCTTCCTCCCTCCCTTTTCTCTCTTACACTCTTGATAAAATAAATAATATCAAAAATTCAGTTCATGCCATTTGTCTTCAGGTATCTCTCTTCCGATTCTGATCCAGAGACCATGTTGATGCAGGAAGCCAGGTTTCCCCCTACATCAGTAGGGAGGGGGGATCCTCAGAGCCTGCCCACCTGAAGTTTCTCAGATGCCCCAAGTCCCATGAGGACAGTTTGTTTTTGGCATTCCCCTTGGCACTTTGGATTCCCCTTGGCACTACCACAGCAGGTGTTTAATCACTACAGCCATCGCATGGGGGCTTCAGCCCTCCTGGGGACATGTCCAGCCGCAGCAGCAGCACATTCTATTTCCAGAGATGCTCTCCATCCTTCCAAACTGTCTTGCTGTGCTTGGATGCATGTAGAGGGCTGAAGTGCTCTCCCAACACGGTGCTGGTAGGGTTGTGCTTCATGTGCATTCCCGGAGCACAGGCAGAAGCAGGCATGGGGCAACCTTATGCCAGACCTGGCCTCCAAAATGGCATTTCTCTCATAAAAGGAGATCCCCTCTGTTTTGTGCCTGAAGTCTGGTCTTTCTTCAAAGGTCGAGTCAAGAATGTGCCCAAGGGATTGCAGCACAAAAGGGACTGCTGCTCCCTGCCAAGTATGAAACCCTGCCATTCCTAGCATAGAGCTGGCATCAAAGCAGTACCTGGAGCCTGGCTGGCTGCAGAGGCATTGCCTGGCCCGTGGTCTGACTGTGCAGCTGAGGGAAGGGCTCTTCACTGCTACTGCCATGCACCTTGCCCTGCCCCTGATCCCAGCACTGCTGCTGCTGTGGCCATGTCAAATCCAAATGGAAAAGGCACAAAGCTTTTTTTCCATTTGCCTGCCAAACATGGCCAGTTGTCTCCTTGTTTATCAGCACTGCAATATTTGCCTACCTGACGCCCCCAGATCTCTTCCCCAGTTCTGGATCTGGTGCTGGCTGGTGCTCCCTGTTCAGTGAACCCCCTCACCTGCAGCATGAAGAACAAGGCTCTCAAGGAGACACTGACAAAACTTCTGCACAGGTTAAATAGCAATGAGCTGCCCATCTCTCTTCGCAAATGATTTCTAATGTTTCTCAGGCAACCCTTTTGTTTCATGTGTTTTATCTGTGATGCACATGATTGTGAACAAACATTTGTATTTATCCCCCTTCTCCTAAGGCACAAACTCAGTCTGTCTGATCTAGAGGCCAACTGTCAATCTGCCCTCACTGTGTCACAGCTGGTCTCCTGAGTCACATCTTTGTAATAAAAGGGTTTTTCTCTGCACTGTGCCTGAAGGCTGAGCTCTTCTTCCCAAGTTGGAGCCAAGAAGGTGCTCAGGGAACTGCACCCATAAAGGCCCACTGCCCGTGCCTGGGTTGTACCTGGGCCAAGGGGCATCAGCTTGTAGAGTGATGGGAATGAGGGCTGGATTCAGCTGCCACTTGTGGGTGCCCAGTGCCCTGGAGAGGATGAGTGCTCAAGAATTATCTCCCAGAGACTGTCCCAAATAAATAGTAACAGACTGGTGACAGAGGTCCATTCTTCCAGAAGGAATATGGAGCCACCTGCAGAGCAGAAGAGGTCTCCAGGGATAGCACATGCCTGGAACAGATTTTGTGTTGAAATTCAAAATTACATTGAGTTACCTGCATTGAAGGGCAAAACTGAGCACTACCCCAAATCAGGGCTTTCAAGAGTGGCAGCGGGCTGGGTCTAATGACACATTCAAACACATCCTGAGCAATGTGAAATGCCCTGGGATTGCTCCAAGCACCCTCCACAGCCACAGATCCTGGGGAGAGGGTGGTCAGCTGTAGTGATGCTGGTCCAGCAGGTCTGTCCTGACCATCATGGCCAGTGCGGAGTCACCCTGTGTCCCCACAGCTGCTCACCCTGCAAAGCAGCACTGCCAGCCCAGTGCCCTTTGGGGTACCCAGAGGAGGGGTGCAGGGATGGCCAGGCTAGCAAGGACACAGTGACCTGAGGAAAGATTCCCTGGGGAGTTGGGATATCTGCAGAGAAGAGCAAAGGAGCAGTGGTGTGCTTGAGGGGGCAAAAAATGCAAAACTCTATGGGTTCCTATGGGTTTCAGTTTGGGGCAGGCTGCTTTGTCACTGGAGACGCTGAGGAACCCCAGGACTAGGACTCGTGTGTCGTCCTAGGGAGAGGACAGGAATGAGACCCTGAGATGAGGCTGGTCACTCTTTGTCTCCCCTGCTCTGGTGCCCAGCAGATCCCCTCCTGTCTGCCTGCAGACCCTCCATGCCCACCCTACTGCCCAGCACAGCACAAGAGCCCTGGCCCTACAGTCCTCCAGCAGCCACTACTGTACTGGGGACAGATCCGCCTGCTCCAAGCTGGGGCACAGAGAAATCTGGTTTTCCTTCATATTTTCTCTCTCTGGAGGCTCCCTTGCTCCTTCCTTGGGACCTTCCTGCTCCCCAGAGAGCTCTTCCCCAAGCCAGTGTGTCCGTGCTGGCCTGACCATTCCTGCACCCTGCGCTGAGGTCCCCATAGGGTCGCAGGCTGCTGTGCTGCTCTGCAGAGTGAGTGGATGTGAGACATGGTCCATGTTGGTCAGAGAGAGAAGCAGACCCAGCTGGACTGGGATCACCACCACTAACACTGCTGGCACATGTCTGTGCTCATGGATGGTGCTCAGAGTGACCACAGGGTGTTTGCAATGGCAGGAGACATGTTTGGGGGGGGCGGGGACACTACCCCCAGCCTGTGGTGGTTCACTGAGGGCTTCCCTGGGCTTCCTGGGTCCCCACAGCCTCTCCAGGGATTGCAGAGGCATGATTTCCCCATGTGCACCTGGATTTGGTGCTCTGCCTTCCAGTCACTGCACTGTGCATCGTTCCTCATTCTGTGAAGCTCCACTCCCTGCCCACCCCCAGGCACGCACTGTCCATGCAGATCCCCTGAAGTGTCTCCTCCCCATTCCCCTCCAGAAGCATCTGTCATCAGCACTGTCCCCTGTGGGAACAGCCCCAGGCAGGAAATGCAGAGATTAATCCCCATCTTCACTGGTCACTGAAAGATGAACCCTGAATCCACGCTAACAGATCACCTAGGAATGCTGAGCTCATCCCCTGGATCCCGTGGAGTTTGCAAGCAGAAGAGCAGGCCCTTCTGTGTTTGCACCCCCTTGGGCATATGTTTGACTCCAGCTTCTGAAGACAGGGCAGATACAGGCACATCGCAGGGCAGATCCCCTTTTATTGTGGAAACGTTATTCTGAAGGCCAGCTCTGGCATAAGGCTGCCCAATGACTGGTCCCACTCGTACTAAGAGGACACTTGCACATCGGAATACAGCCCTGTGAGCACCAGGCTATGGGAGCTCCTGGGACATACCCACAGAACAGAGCATGGAAGGACACCGTGGAAGAGAAGAGAAAAACTTTAAAAAGAGAAGCCCTGCTGCTCTGTTGGGACATGTCTCCAGGAAAAGTGCAACCCCTGCGAGAAGGCTGCAGTGAGTAAATGTCTGCTGCGGCACTATGGGGGTGATATATTGACAAGCAGCGGGTCTGTGCCCACAAGGTGCCTCAGCCTCCTCCCCTCCACAGCCCCTCCATTACAGTGCTGGAGCTCTGTGGAGGGAAGGCATGAGGCCATGGTTACGCCTGGCTGTCACCCTCATAGAAGAGGGTGTGAGATGATACCCTGGCTTTGACCAGGGAAGCTGAGCTCTTCTAATGGACACGGGACCCGTGGTGTCACACCTGCTATCATCTGAGCCTGACTGTGCCCCTGAGCTGCCTTGGTGTCAGGGCAGCAAAGGGAAACTCTGCATTGCACTGGGTACATCTGATGGAGCTCAGAGCAGTGGGCTTTGAGGTTCCTCCTTTGTTGGTGAAGGGGAAGGCCCGGCTTGAAGAGAACGTGAGCATAGTCTCCGATCTTTGGTCAGGAGCAAATGAGACATCCCTGAGGACAAAAGGCACAAGACGAAATATTATTTGCACAAAGATGCACCATAGAAAAATAAGTAAGAAGGAAATACCCTGAATATGAAGATTAGATGTCTATGCAACAGTTACTGGTGCTGGCATTGCATCCACTTCCTCAGATTCTTCAGAGCATCTTTGAGATCCTTGCTCCACATGCTATAGATAAGAGGGTTCGCTTCTGGAGGCACCAAAGAGTATAGAACAGCCACCAACAGATCCAGAGCTGGGGAGGAGATGGAAGGGACGTCAGATAGACAAATGCCCCAGTGCTAGGAAAAAGGAGACCACAGCCAGTTGCAGGAGGCACATGGAAAAGGCTTTGTGCCAACCCTGCTCAGAGGAGATCCTCAACACAGCTGTGAAGATCTGCGCATAGGACACCACAATGAAAAGGAAACAGCCAAAGGCTACAGAAAGAGTAGCTGCAAATAAATCAACTTCCCTGATGTAGGAATCAGAGCAGGAGAACTTGAGGAGCTGGGGAACTTCACAGTTCATGACATTGCCTTGGCAGAGTCGTGAGGAAAATGTGTTCCCAGTGTTCAGGACAGAATAGAGAAAGCCAGTGGCCCAGGCAGCTGCTGCCAAGCTCTGCTGTCCATGAGGGTCCTGTAGTGCAGGGGTGTGCAGATGACTACAAAGTGTTTGTAGGCCATGACTGTGAGGAAGGAATACTCTGCTGAATATAAGAAGAAAAGACCTGCGCAGCATCTCCAAAGAAGGAAACTGCTCTTGCATTCCAGAGGGAATTGGCAGAAGGGAACACAGCATCACAGAATCACAGATTGGTTGAGGTTGGAAGGGACCTTTAGAGATCATCTAGTCCAATCCCCCCCCTTTCAAGCAGGGACACTTACAGAACATGACACAGGGTTGCATTCATGTGGATTTGGAAGATCTTCTTAGAAGGAGACTCCACAACCTCTCGAGGCAGCCTGTTCCAATGCTCTGTGATCCTAACAGTAAAGAAGTTCTTCCTGATATGCGGATGAAACTTCCTGTGTTTCAGGTTTCAGTTTGTTACCATTACCCCTTGTCCTTTCTCTGGCTACCACCGAGAAGAGTGTGGCCCCATCCTCTTTACATCCTCCTCACATCCTCCTCTCAGGTTTTCGTATATGTTGATAAGATCCCCTTTCAGTCTTCTCTTCTCCAGACTAAACAGGTCCAGCTCCCTTAGTCTTTTCTTATAAGATAGATACTCCAGTCCCTTAATCATCTTTGTCACTCTGTGCTGGTCCTTCTCTATGCGTTCCACTTCCCTCTTGTCCTGGGGAGCCCAGAGCTGCACACAATACTCCAGGTGTGGTCTCACCAGAGCTGAATAGAAGGGAAGGATAACAAATAGAGTAGGAGGATCACATGGCTCTTCCATGGATCCTCCATCAAGTGGATGGAGGAAATGGCCTCAAGTTAAGCCAGGGGAGGTTCAGGTTAAGACATGAGGAAAAATTTCTACATGGAAAGAGAGTGGTGAAGTGTTGGAACAGGCTGCCAATGAAGTGGGGGAGTCATCATGTCTGTCAGTGTTCAAGAAATGTGTGGATGAGGCATTTAGGGACTGTCTAGTAGGCCGGATGGTGATGGGCTTACAGATAGACTCGGATCCTGAAGGTCTTTTCCAACCATAATGATTCTGTGATTCTATGTCTCTGTAATTTCAAGGAGATCATGGCCTGTGACCACACACAAATCTCCTATTTCTCCTCTTTATTTTCCATGCTGTATGCATTAATGTTCAGGCATTTTTAGGAGATTCAAAATAATAGTAATAAAAAAATCCTTTACTTCAACCACTGCAATGTGTGCATTGCCACTATTATGTTTACCTCTTATCCCCATCCAAAGCCCTGTCCATTTCTTTCTTTCTTTATTTTTTCATTTTCATACTTCTTCTGCTTATAATTTTTATATTTTCTGCAATTTCTATGTGCTGCCCTTTTCACCCAGGAGCTCCTGGCCTGGCAGCAGCACTGGCAGCAGCCTTCGCGGCCCTGGGGGATCTGAACAATCCCGCTGTGGGAGCTCGTGGTGCCATTTGGGGAGCTCGTGGGGCTTCAGTGCCCTGGGCGCTGGCTCCAGGCTGCCATTTCTGAGGCCCCGGGGCAGCTCCTCCTGCTTCTCCTCCAGGACGCCTGGCTGCAGCTGCCTCCAGCCCTGGGCCTGGCCGTGCCGAGTGCCAGCCCAGGGCAGGCACTGCCAGCAGTGGCTGGGTGACCCGTGGGGGCTGCAGCTCCGTCCCTGTGCTCCCACAGCCCCTGCAGACCCCATGGAGCCTCCTGCTCCCTGGAGAGAGCCCACAGACCCAGGGAGAGGCAAAGCACCCAGGCTGGGGCTGGAGACCGACCCCGCTCTCATGCTGGTGAGGGGCCCATGCTGAGCCCAAGGGGCATCTGGGCCCATGGACAGGGATGAGCGCAGGCCCCAGGGGAGGCTGGTCAGGGCCACCAAGGCCAACCAGTGCCAGCAGGGCCAGGACACACTGCCAGGTCACCTTTATCACCACAGAGGTGACACCTCAGCACTCAGCCAGGGTTTGTTGCCATGGACCCTCCTGGGCCCAACTCTACAGCTTGTCAGATTTCATTTCTGGTCTTGGGATCCTGGTTATTCCAATAAAACTCCACCCAAAAATGGTCCACACTAGTTGGAGGATATAGTTTAATTCAAGAGAATAAAACTTCCTGTGTGTGGTCATCATGAACGATCTTCTTCTTCTTGGCTGCCTTGCCAGGGCTGAGGAGGGAGAAAGGAAGAGGCTGCGTGATGCACAGGGACAAAGGCAGAGAAATACCGCACACTAGCTCAGGACATTTATGCTCGGATGTGCTGCTAATGGCATCTCCCTGCTCATCGCCATGTAACACAGGCCCCTGTGTCCAAACAAGGTCCCCTTGCAGCACATCAGCCTGTGGCTGAGCCTGCTGGGGGGTGATCCTGGCTCTGAGATCCACCTGTGGGGAGCAGTTGGAAAAGGGGCAGGCAAACCCTGGAGGGGCCCCTTTGTGCTCAGCTGTTCAGGACTTGTTGGCCCCAAGGCTGCAGTCTGTGCTGAGCGGTGGAAGGAAAGTCTCATCCTAGGCCAGCGTGACTTGTTCATAGTGAAAAGAGGATGCAGCAGCACTGACAACTCTCACTCTGAGACCCCTCCAGAGGTTTAGGCCTAGCCTGGAGCTGACAGTTCATGGCTTAGAGAGAGATGTACTGTTCACTGGGGAAAGAACTGGCTGGCTGGGCAGTCCAAGATAGTGCTGGCAAATGGAGATAAATCCAGCTTGGGAGTGGTCACGAGCGGCATTCCCCAGGGGTCGGTGTTGAGGCTGGTCCCCTTGAATATCATTATCAAAGATCTGGATGAGAGGATTGAATGCACCCTCAGCAAAGCTGCAGAAGAAAACAAGTTGGGAGGAAGAGTGTAGGTGGCAGGAGCAGGGATGTGATCATCCCCCTGTACTCAGTGCTGCCAGGTTTGCACTCCATCACTGTGTTCAGTTTTGGGCCCCTCACTACAGGAAAGACATGGAGGTGCTGGAGCGTTTCTGAAAAAGGGCAACGAAGTTGATGAAGGGTCTGGAGCACAGACCTTCTGAGGAGCGGCTGAGGCAGCTGGGGTTATTTAGCGTGGAGAAGGGGGTACTCGGGGAGAGCTTATCCCTCTCTAGAGCTCCCTGAAAGGAGATTGAGTGAGGTGGGAGGTCTATCTCTTCTCCAGAATTACTATGGCTAGGACAAGAGGAAATGACCTCAAGCAGCGCCATGGGAGGTTCAGTTAAGACCTTAGGAAGAATTTCTACAGGGAAAGAGTAGTCAAGCACTGGAACAGGCTGTCCAGGGACGTGGTGGAGTCACCGTCCCTAGCAGTGTCCAAGACGCGTGTAGATGAGGTACTTAGGGACATGGTACAGCAGGCATGGTGTTGAACGGTTTGTAGGTGAACTCAGTGATCTCAAAAGGTGTTTTCTAACCAAAGTGGGTCTTTGATTCTCTGATTCTAGAGCTTTGGCGCTTGCAGTGCTCAAGGTGGAGATGGTGTAGAAGAGAAGAGGAAACATGCCATTCACACACAGAGTCCGCAGGCGTTTGCCCATCCTCCTGGGCCCAGCGCGAGGCAGCGGGTCCCAGTCTGTGGCTGTCCCCCATGTCCTGGCAATGGAAGTTGTGTATGTGGCCTGGGTGCCGTGGGCCTCATGACTGGTGCAGTGTGGTGGCCAAGACCGGGCATGCTGGGGCAGGGCTGGGATTTCCAGCCCTTTTGAGGGAGCACTGCTGGATTAGGGGGTGTTTGTGAGGATGCTGGCAGTCTGGGGCGTTGGCCCATTTTGTGGAATATTTCTGTGCTTCTGGGGTGTTCCAGTCTTTGTGCATTGGTGTAAATTGAGGCGGGTGATTCCCGTTGCAGTGTTGCTGGTGTTTGGAGGGTGCTGGTCTTGCTCCTTGGTGGCCCTGGGAAATCTCTTGTGGTGAGAGATACCTACAAAGTATCAACAAAGTCCTGGTGCTGCTGTTGCTCTCCCAGGACCCCTTGGGGATTCTTCTCGCCTCAAACCCTGCACTTCCCCACCAACTGAAAGGAGGGCCTGTCATCTGCCATGTTCGGCAGCTGAGTGCCAGCACCTGCACAGGGTCGGGAGCCACCATGGTGCCAGGCCCTGCCTTGCAGCTGGCATGCCAGTGCACACTCACTTGTCAGGGGCACCCCTCTGTCTGGGGAACAGTGCTGCTCCTGGTAGTGTGCAGTCTTCAACACTCGGACCTATGTGGCCAGGGCAAGAAGAAGAAATGGTATCAGCGGGCAGGAGAGAATAGGGGACACTGCTTCCTGCACCCTGGGACCAGCCTTGAGCAAGGGCAGGTGGGCTCCCACAGGGAGAGGACCTGCTTGCGAGGCAGAAATTATCCCCCATCAGTAGCCAAAAGCCAAGTTGGCATGCCTGTGGGGCAGTCCTGCGCAGCCTGGCAGCTCCTCCCTGCGGGCAGCTTCCTAGGCTCAAAGCAAGATCCTCCCCAGCTCCGGGAAACCATAGCATGGGGAAAACCTTGCCTAAATCCTGCTGATTCATACGCAGTGGGAAACAAAGTGTCTTGTTTTCTGGATAGCGAAATGGAAGAAGATGCTTTGTGAGTTACACACACCGGGGTTTAGCAGGTGGGAAGGCCTAAAATTCCTCCCCCGCAATGCTGCTGCCAGGATGCCTGCATCGCTCTTTATGTCTTGCGAAGAAACAGCCACTAGGGAGAGCCCTCCTCTTGCTCTAGCGCGGAATGCCATTCTTCCTCCTGCTCTTCACCTTGAGTCCCTTTCAGGCTGGAGCCTGATAAAAGAGCCAGATAATCGAGAAGCCCCATATGCTCAAGGCTCTTCTTGGAGTGGAATTGTCCAGGTGACTTCCTTAGGCAGAATCTCCTCTTGCAAATTCAAGGTGCGGGGAATGGATTTGGAAACTTAACTCTTCCTCTCAAGACTCGCCAGCATGCCCTGCTGCCCTGGCAATGGCACATGATATCCAGATGAGCCCACCAAGAAGCTCTTTCTCCCTTCCTGTTGACAGATGATTGTGCAGCAGAGTGCACGTGCCCTAAGACATACATGCCCACCATTTAGAGCAGTTGTGCAGCCAGTTGCAAGCAAGGGAAGGAGACAGGCGCCCCACAGGGAGCGGGACTCTGTTACCTCAGTGTGTGGCCACACAAATCCTGTGGTGTTTGGGCACAGGCATTTTGGGCCCTCTCTCTGCACCATGCAGAGCCCAGGAGCTCTCCCTCTCTCACAGAGGGAGGAGATGCTGCTGGCCAGGGCCAGGTGCTCTGTCTGCCCTGCTGCCTAAGGGCCATTCCTAGCACAACAGGCCATTTCCTGACAGTAAGCAGAGTGTTCGGGGGCCTTGCAGCTCCTGGCCTCAGCCACTTGAGATGACCCCAGGACATGCAAGATGGCAGCTGGGGTCCTACCATGGCCAGGGAGCGGCACAGAGTCGCCCCCCTGTCCAAGGCACGGCCACCGCAGAGGCGAGTCAGCGCCTGGGTGGACCAGCGTCGATACCTCTGGCTCTTCCCTCCTCACGCTGCATGGGCAGGAGGTGCCGGGCCCGCTGCAAGGACATGGTACAGGACGGCCATTGAAATGAGAGCAGCAGGGCTGGGGTTGGACAACAGGCTGTTCTCCTCCCACAAACACAGGTGAAACGGCACGCGAGAGTTTTATTCATGGGGACGTGCTGTGAGGGGACATGCTGTGGGAGGGAGCGTCTGTTGCAGTGCCTCCTTGGTGGCCTCCATCCCCCATGTCAGGAGAGGTGCCTGGCAGCGGCATCACTGTGCTCTTCCTCTCGCTGCACCGACACGCAGCAGCAGCAGAAAGCTCTGCGCAGAGCTCGCAGCACTGCCCGAAGGCGCGAGGGCCGTCTCGTGGGAGCTGCAGCGCGCGGGAGGGCGCTGGTGCCTGTGGGGGAAGCAGAGCCGTGGGTCAGGGTCTGGGCCAGCACCAGGTGCCTGTCCCCGACCACCAAGGGCTTCCCAAGGGCTCCTGACCTGGGCGCAGCCGGTCCCTCAGGGCATCCTGCTGCTGACCTCAGCACCGACCGCTGTGTTGGGACGGGCTCGCTGTGCCCACAGTGGCTCTGCAGTTAGTACATACCTGCTTCTGCCTCTGGCGTATTCCTGAGGGAAGATGGGGTCTTCTCCTGCTCCCTGGGTTCAGAGGCAACCTGCATGGGCAAAGAAAAGACCCAGATGTGGGTGCCCCAGGGCTGCACTTAGCGCAGGGCGTGCAGGGCATGGCAGCCGTTCCTGCAAACACAAAGCAGCATGAGCCCTTCCCATGGCCAACTGGCCAGGGGCTGAAGGGTTGGGGGTGCCAGGTGCCGATCATGGGTAGGGGGACCTCTCCAGAGCCTCCCTGCAACACCTCAACATTGCTCACAGGGCAGCTCCCTTTGGTGGTGGGTGTTGCTGATGCCAAGCTTCTTGCTCACCTGTGGAGGAGGTCCTGCAGGCAAGGCAGAGCTCCCTGACGCAATGTCTTTGGGCATTGCTGTTTCAAGAGGTGAGGTGTTTCTGTGAGCACAAGGGCCTTTAGCCAGCGGAGAATCCTCTGGCTCCTGGTCTGTCGCAATGGCTGGAGAGAGATCACTGTTTTCTGTGTGTGCCTTTGTTGTGGTGGTGTGTGATGGGACAAGAGGCATGCTGTCCCCCATGTGCACCAGGTCTGCAGCCAAAAGAGCTGCTCCTGCCTCGACTTCCTGCAGCAGTGCTGGGGAGGAAGGCGAGCTCTGCACGTTGTTGGCTGCCTCCCTCACATCGTCTCCTTCATTAAAGCTTTTGCATGCAGGCAGCTGCCTGAGGCATGTTGCTCTGCCACCCAGCACGCTCCTGAGGCTTGGAGTGACCCAGCTCGTGCACACCATGGTGTTCCTCTCCATTTCTTCCCATTGGAAAGTCTCCTCATCATCCTCCATGTCCTCCTCTTCACTGCACTCCTCCTGCTCCTTGTGCCATACTCTCTGCCCTCTCTTCCTGGCTGCCATCTCAGTCTCCCTTTTGGGTGCATGGGTGTAGAGCCCCTCCAGCACCTCCCACTTGGACCTGGCATCCTTGAGGAGCTCCACTCGCATCACCTCCGGTTGCCACAGGTTGTAGAAGGAGTTTCTGGCGCGGAGCTGAAGGGAGACAGAGGAATTGGTGAAAGGAGCTGATTTTTCCAACAGAAAATGCCCCGCACAGCCCTGCGAACCCCTGCCCAGTTGCTGTGTTGCTGCGGGCCACGGTAGCAGACCTGAACACAAGAAGAGTTTCCACCTGCCCCGGCCCATGCCTTGCACTCACCTCCTTGGGTCGAACACTGAGGCATCCTGATGCCGTGAGGGTGAAACGTTTCCCCTCGACCTCCAGTTCCTGGCCCTCTCTCTCCTTTGGCCCTTGCTCCATCCTTTCGAGGAAGTTTTCTCGCAGCTGCCCCAAGCTCTGTCCGGTACATGCTAGGAAAGTCCTCGCGAGCTCCTCCAGTGGCTCCGTTTTGATGGAGAATACGGCCAGATACTGTGCGGCGTTGTCACTGTGCAGACGCTGCGGCGTGCCTCGAAGGCAGCAGATGATTCCGAGAGGCTGCCCAAGTATAAATACAGTCACCGTGGGCACCATCCCGTCACAATGGCCTTGGGGACATGATGTCATCTCCATCACAAAGGCCTGCCTGTTACCATGGGGAGGGCCAGGACCATGGCGTGGTGGTGACCAAGGGCACCGCCATTTCAGGAGCTTAGTGGTCACCAAGAGGAAGCCCACAGCACGCTGAGCCCTCCGCATGAGTCCTGAAAGGTCAGGCTGCCTCCTGGAAGCAAGAGGATTGCATCATGGGGATCCTAGCAAGTGACAAGGTCTAGGGGACTGTTTGTCCTCTGCCCTGTGCGTACCAGAGCTGCGAGATTCAGGTGGGGGCAGGGGTGGCACCAGGAGTTCCCATGTGTTTGGAGAGCACGTCTTCTGTACTGCAGCGTGTGCTTAAGAGAACACCCGGCCAAGGCTCTGGGCTCTCTTCGGAGGCTCCTTGAACAGGTGTATCTTGCACGGAGGCAGAGGATTGTAGTAGGCGCAGCTTTTCCAACAGAAATTAGGGCACTGCCATGTGGATTGTGGAAGGAATGACACAGCTGCCACAATTCGGGCAGGAATTAGGCCGCTGCCACGCGAGGCAGTGGGAGGAATGACGCAATTAACAGCTTTCCCCACAGAAATGTGCGTGGCGCCTCCTCATTCTTTCTTCTCAGCTGAGGTCTCTGCTTCTTTCCCAAATTAAACAGTGAATCTCTTTCCCAGCTAAAAGAAAGGTTTATTCTGTGGAATAAAGGTGCCGCTTGAGGTGGGGGCCTCCAAGCAGGGACCTCCAATCCCCATGTTCTTAGTTGTAGGTTTCAGCTTCAGCCCAAGCGCAGCCGCTCTCACCCCCATGGCCTAATCCCTGATAACCCATCCCGCGACTTCCCGGCCTGGCGTCCTGGTGCCCCATGGGCTGCCTGTTACTGGAGGGCTCTCTGTAGGGGCGCTCGGGGAGGGTTATCTGCCTCTGCTCTGACTCTGCCCTGCTGCCACTGTCGCTGCTGCCCTAGGAGCAGCTCCCGCTGGCCGTGGCTGTGGCCTGGCTGCAGCCAGGGCTGGGCCTTGCGGCGTCAGCTCTGCAGTGACCAGTGCTCAGGGCTGCTGCTCTGGCTCTTCCCTCCTGGCGCTGCACGGGCAGGAGGTGCAGGGCCCGCCCCAAGGACATGGCTCAGGACGGCCATTGAAATGAGAGCAGCGGGACTGCAAGTGAAAAACAGGTTGTTCTCCTCCCACAAACACAGGCTAAAGGGCATGCAAGGGTTTTATTGATGGAGGACGTGCGTGCAGGACACAATGCACCAACGTTGCTGGAGCAGCCAGGACAGCATGTCTGTCGCGGTGGCTCCTTGGTGGCCTCCATCTCCCATGTCAGGGGAGCTGCCTGGCAGCGGCATCGCGGCGCTCCTCCTCTCGCTGCGCCGACACGCAGCAGCAGCAGAAAGCTCTGCGCAGAGCTCACAGCGCTGCCCGGAGGCGTGAGGGTCGTCTCGCGGGAGCTGCAGCACGCTGGAGGGCGCTGATGCCTGTGGGGGAAGCAGAGCTGTGGGTCAGGGTCTGGGCCAGCACCAGGTGCCTGTCCCCCAACACCAAGGGCTTCCCAAGGGCTCCTGGCCTGGGCTCAGCAGGTCCCCGAGGGCATCCTGCTGCCGACCTCAGCAGTGACCGCTGTGTTGGGACAGGCTCGCCGTGCCCGCAAGGGATCTGCAGTTAGTACATACCTGCATCTGCCTCTGGCGTGTTCTTGAGGGAAGATGGTGTCTTCTCCTGTTCCCTGGGTTCAGAGGACACCTGCATGGGCAAAGCAAAGCCCCAGAGGCGGGTGCTATGAGCTAGCAGTGCTCAGGGCACTGCTGCAGCAGCAGGGCTGTGGCAAGGGCCACGCCACGCAGGGGACACTGGAGGCAGCCCTGTGTGTGTCCCGTGGAGGCTGGGGGGTGCTCGTGCTTGGGGAGTGCTGCTGGGGCTGCTGCCAGGTCAGCTATGCTGGCCCCACAGATGCTCTCTGGACATCAAGGCAAGGCTCGCAGTCTCCATCAGCACCTTGGATGGTCCTACTCACTGTGCTTTGTGTGGAGAGTCCAGCAGCGAGTACCCTGACCTGAGAGAAGGTCCTGCTGGGCTGGTTTGCCCCGACTCCTCCTCCCCACCATCCTCATGCTCTCTCGTGTGGAGGGAAATGCTGATCTTAGTTTTTCTTCACAGCTATCTAAGCTAAAGCTTTCACTTGCTCCTTCCAGGGCTTCACAGACTTTATTAGCTGCTGCTTCACATATTGCTCCTCTTTAGCATCCACACATTCCAGAACCACAGAATTCTCCCTTTTACTTCCAAGTCTTCTTGGGTTTTCTGCTTCTGAACAAGAATTAGTACTACTCTCAAAGACATCACCGATGCTTGATTCTTTCTCTCCAAGACCAGACCTCTCTGAGAGAGGCACCAACTTTTTGGTGCTCTGTCATTTCAGCGTCTGCAAAGCAGGCGTCAGGATTTTTGTGAAAATCTTCCTGAATCACACATTCCATTTTCCAGCTTGCTTCTCCATTTTGCATATTATTTAATATTCTGGAAAACTGCTTCTTTTGGTACTGACTTGTAAGATATTTCATTATTCACTAATGGACGAGACAGAGTCATTACACTTTCTTGTACATTTTCAAAACACCCATCTATAAAAGACACGACCGCTGTGTCGGGACGGGCTCGCCGTGCCCACAGTGGCTCTTCAGTTAGTATATACCTGTCTCTGCCTCTGGCGTGTTCTCAAAGGAAGATGGTGTCTTCTCCTTCTCCTTGGGCTCAGAGGCAACCTGCATGGGCATGATCCACTCTTGTTATTTGGGGTAACCCACATAAAGAATTTGCTTCTCCACTCCTAAAATCTAAGCTGAAATAAATCCACTCTACAGCAGCATATAGATAATGTCAGCCAACAGGCAATATGCCAAGATAAATAAAGGCAAAATTTATGATATTTTTTCTGTTTCATAATGCTGTGAAAGACAGCCAGAGATATATTCTACTTGCCAGTGAGAGGGGGAATTCATAAGATTTTTTTTATCTTCAAACTGGGAAAATTTTCAAGCTAAGGAGTACATTTCAAGCCAAGGAGTCCTGGCATGTCCCGGTCCACTGGGAGAGTGGCACAAGCAACAGGGAAATGGTCTGTTCTGGTTCCTGAACACAGGAAGGCAGTGGGAAGACCCCTCGTGAAGTCATCGAGGGCAAATTGTGCCTCACCAACCAGATTGCCTTCTCTGGTGGGATGACTGGCTGTGGGAACAAGCGAAGAGCAGTGCAGGCTGTGATATGTGGTGATCGGAACATGGGGAGTTAAAGCAAGTCCTGTCCCTGTAAAGAACCAACGCCATTTCCTCAATCTAACTGTAATCTGTGATTATAATTATCCACTCAGATCAGCGCCTGGTAAAACCTTGTTCTCCACAAGGACATGGTCCTGGCCCTCCCCATGGCAACTGGCAGGCCTTTGTGATGGAGATGACATCATGGCCCCAAGGCCATTGTGATGGGATGGTGCCCACGGTGACTGTATTTATACTTGGGCAGAGTCCTCGCCCTGGCCCACTCTGGATGCGTCCTCTGAGCAGAGCAGCTCCTTCCCGAGGGAGCAGCACTTCTCTGAGTCCAGAGTAGCCCGTCTCCAGGTGTAGAGCCAGGAGATGGAGAAGGAGTGGCAGGCGAACGCTTGCTGGCAGCCTGTGGAAGGCCTTTCTGATGCACAGGAAGGTGGCAGTGAGGTGAGTGGTGGCTCTAGCGGGAGAGGCGGGCAGCAGGGATGGGAGCCACACCAGAGGGCATGAGGATGGTGGGGAAGAGGAGTCGGGGCAAACCAGCCCAGCAGGACCTTCTCTCAGGTCAGGGTACTCGCTGCTGGACACTCCACACCAAGCACAGCGAGCAGGACCATCCGAGGTGCTGATGGAGCCTGCAAGCCTTGCCCTGATGTTCAGAGAGCATCTGTGGGGCCAGCACAGCTGACCTGGCTCAGCTGTGAACGTCCCTTTGACGTGGGGATGAGGTTTTCTGTGCCTCAGGGGCCACTTGTATCAGCACAACCACCTCCATCGTTTTCTTCTTGTCCGCACAGGGAGCCGAGCAGGATCCACGTGCTGCACTGCATCACGGCGAGACCCTGGCTCCATCCCACACAAGGGACAGCTTGCATTTGCTCCCAGCCCCACCGAGCTCGCAAGACTTGGAAAACATCATCGCACAGGTACAGGGCTGCACCGCGACGGTGGCCAAGCCTCTGTGCAGCTGCTGAGGAGCAGGCAGGAAGCACTGGGGAAAACAGGAGGGCTCTGGCCCTGCAGCCTGACTGCCTGCTCTGCGCAGTGACTGCAAGGAGCTGCCTCAGGGCTCTCTGGGAACTGCCTTTGCCCATCTCTTCCCCCATGCTCACAACCCCCTCCCCACCCTGTCTGTAGGAGCAAGGCAGCATCTTCCTAGGTGGGAGAGCGCTGCTGTTGTTCAGGCCCCAGAAGGGCAGGGAATTTATGGGAGGGGAGGGAGCAGAGTGGGAGGAAAGGACGGCGCTCACTTTCCTCATTACAATCCTTGGAAAAGGCACAGGGTTTGGACACGAAGGCCCCCAGCCAGGACTCCGTGGGAGCCAAGCCTTCAGTGTCCCCAGAGCCTGTGATGTGGCCTCCACGAGGCCAAGCATCCGCTGCTGAGACTCCCCAAAGGGAACCCTGCGCTGTGACAGAGGATGCCCATCACGGGGAGGACATGGAGAAGAGCCTTTCAGTGGAGGCTTGTCTCAGCAGCCGCTACTTCACAGAGGTGACACCAAGCTCGGCGCAAGCCAGCACTGCCGGCACCCAGGGTGCAGTGGTGTCATGGGAGGCCCCATTCAGCATCATCTGCAACCTCCAAGGACAAGCGCTGCGTGTCCGCCCTGACAGCACTGCACAGTATCGGTCTGTGCTCTCTTCCCCGGGCAGTGCCTATGGGCCGGTGACTCTACACTGGCAGCCTTCCTGGCAGGCTTTACAACAGCAGCCTTCCGGAATCATCTGCTGCCTTCGAGGCACGCCGCAGCGTCTGCACAGCGACAACGCTGCGCAGTATCTGGCCGTACTCTCCATCAAAACGGAGCCGCTGGAGGAGCTCGCGAGGACTTTCCTGGCGTGCACCGGACAGAGCTTGGGGCAGCTGCGAGAAAGCTTCCTCGAAAGGACGGAGCAAGGGCCAAAGGAGAGCGAGGGCCAGGAACTGGAGGTCGAGGGGAAACGTTTCACCCTCACGGCATCAGGATGCCTCAGTGTTCGACCCAAAGAGGTGAGTGCAAGGCATGGGCCGGGGCAGGTGGAAACTCTTCTCATGTTCAGGTCTGCTACCGTGGCCCGCAGCAACACAGCAATTGGGCAGGGGTTCACAGGGCTGTGCGGGGCATTTTCTGGGGGAAAGATCAGCTCCTTTCACCAATCCCCCTGTCTCCCTTCAGCTCCGCGCCAGAAACTCCTTCTACAACCTGTGGCAACCGGAGGTGACGCGAGTGGAGCTCCTCAAGGATGCCAGGTCCAAGTGGGAGGTGCTGGAGGGGCTCTACACCCATGCACCCAAGAGGGACACTGAGATGGCAGCCAGGAAGAGAGGGCAGAGAGCATGGCACAAGGAGCAGGAGGAGTGCAGTGAAGAGGAGGACCTGGAGGATGATGAGGAGACTTTCCAATGGGAAGAAATGGAGAGGAACACCACGGTGTGCACGAGCTGGGTCACTCCAAGCCTCAGGAGCGTGTTGGGTGGCAGAGCAACATGCCTCAGGCAGCTGCCTGCATGCAAAAGCTTTAATGAAGGAGACAATGTGAGGGAGGCAGCCAACGACTTGCAGAGATCGCCTTCCTCCCCAGCACTGCTGCAGGAAGTCGAGGCAGGAGCAGCTCTTTTGGCTGCAGACCTGGTGCACATGGGGGACAGCATGCCTCTTGTCCCATCACACACCATCGCAGCAAAGGCACACACAGAAAACAGTGCTCTCTCTCCATCCATTGCAACACACCAGGAGCCAGAGGATTCTCCGCTGGCTAAAGGCCCTTGTGCTCACAGAAACACCTCACCTCTTGAAACAGCAATGCCCAAAGACATTGCATCAAGGAGCTCTGCCTTGCCTGCAGGACCTCCTCCACAGGTGAGCAAGAAACTTGGCATCAGCAACATCCACCACCAAAGGGAGAAGCCCTATGAGCAATGCTGAGGTGTTGCAGGGCAGCTCTGGAGAGGTCCCGCTGCCCATGATCGGCAGCTGGCACTCTCAACCATTCAGCCCCTGGCCTGTGTGCCATGGGAAGAATGCCTGCTGCTTTGTGTTTGCAGGCACGGCTGCCATGCCCTGCACACCCTGTGCTAAGTGCAGCCCTGGGGCACCCGCCTCTGGGGCTTTTCTTTGCCCATGCAGGTTGCCTCTGAATTCAGGGAGCAGGAGAAGACACCATCTTCCCTCGAGAACACGCCAGAGGCAGAGCCAGGTATGTACTATCTGCATAGCCACTGTGGGCATGGCGAGCCCATCCCGACACAGCAGTCGGTGCTGAGGCCGGCAGCTGGATGCCCTCGGGGACCGGCTGAGCCCAGGTCAGGAGCCCTTGGGAAGCCCTTGGTGGTGGGGGACATGCACCTGGTGTTGGCCCAGACCCTGACCCACGGCTCTGCTTCCCCCACAGGCACCAGCGCCCTCCCGCGCGCTGCAGCTCCCGCGAGATGGCCCTCGCGCCTCCGGGCAGCGCTGCGAGCTCTGCGCAGAGCTTTCTGCTGTGGCTGCATGTCGGCACAGCGAGAGGAGGAGCACAGCAATGCCGCTGCCAGGCAGCTCTCCTGACATGGGAGATGGAGGCCACCAAAGAGCCACTGCGACAGACGCTCCCTCCTGGCTGCTCCAGCAACGTTGGTGCATCGTGTCCTGCACAGCACGTCCCCATCAATAAAACCCTTGTGTGCCCTTTAGGCGGTGTTTGTGGGAGGTGAACAACCTGTCTTTCACTCACAGTCCTGCTGCTCTCATGATGGATCCCTCTTGATCCCCTCTGTTACCCCCGGTATAACTGAATATTGTACACCAATCCATTTGGAGACAGCCCAGCAAATCAATCTCTTGAGGCTCACTATAACGTCATACTGTGCCATTAACCCTTGTCCATTGCCCTTCCCGGCTCCCTCCCCGAGGTGCTACAACTAAACAGCAATAGTCCTGACAGCTGGGATTCTCTGTGCCATTACAACTGTGAGGATCACCACTAAAGTTTCTTCCAACAATCATCTCTTTAGACCATGGGTTGCAGTCCTTGTCTTTATAGTAACTCATCACCGTCACTTCCCACCATTCTCGTTCTTCAGCAGGCACTCTAACCAGGCATGTGCTAAACGGATTCTGTGGAGTGTTCGTCACTAAGCACAGTGCGTCTTGCCCAATGGCATTCGCAAGGGTTACCCAGATGTTGCCGTCTGGTCCTCCGGGTGGAGCTGAAATCCTGAATTCTCTGCTGGTACGTCCAAGGAGGAAGAAGACAAGAGCTGCTGCAACACCGGTCGTATGCACCGGGCTGCACGTATGCACGTGGTCCCATGCCTGTGGAAACACAAGCATAGCCCTTTCCCCGGGTTATCAGGTCATGTGGCCCAGACCATCAGCCGCTGACTAAGTCACGAACCTGCACTGGTACCTACTGTGGCACCTTTTCTGTTGTAGTCAAAGAAAAAAAGGGGAGAGTTATTAGGGAAGGAAATAAAGTTAAGCACATATACAGCTTTGTCTAGTCTTGCCTGTGGGGACTCCCCCTGCATTCCCCCTTTTATTTTTTTTTTACATGAGGCCCTTCAGAGTGTCATGCAAGCGGTCGACGATGGCTTGGCCTGTAGGGGAATGGGGAATCCCGGTTATGTGCTGAACACCCCCTTGATTTATAAAACTCTGCACCTTTTTGGAAACATCGGCAGGACCATTGTCAGTTTTCACTGTCTGAGGAATGCTGAGAGTTGCAAAGGCACGCTGAAAATGGTGAATTACGTATGTATCAACAACAACAACAAAAAAGTATCAACAGAAAATTGTATCAACAGAAACATGGAGAAACTGAAGCCACCCAAATTCAGCGATACGGGTGACATCCGTTTTTCACAATTGTAATGCTTGTAGGCCTCTCGGGTGTCTTGTGCCCTTGACAATCAGGGCAGGCAGCAACTATAGATTGTGCCTCGAGGTTTGCTAGAAGTTCAAACAATCCTGGATCTGTCCATTCAGGGTTCCATTGCACCAAGGTACCGAAAGGTGGTTGTCCGATCAATGAGGACAAACAATTGAACTATCTGTAATGGGTCAATGTGGGATACAAATCTAGTTTGTAATAACAACTCCACCTGTTGGATTGTTTGAACTGCTGCAGGACTCAAAGTCCTAGGTTCGGAGGGATTGGCAGAATGCTTGAGCAGTTCCAATAAGGGCTGCAGCTGGGAATTTGTGAGACTGAGACAGGGTCTAATCCAATTCAGCGACCCCATCAATTTTTGGACATCTGTAAGCGTTTGAACATTAGCACTAAGTTTAATGGGTTGTGACGTCACTCATTGGGCAGTGACTGTAAGTTCTAAATATTTCCAGGGCTCAGTTCTTTGCACCTTCTCTGGTGCTATAAGCAAGCCAAAATGCTGTAAGGATTGTCTAGCTACCTTTTCTAGATTGTTCAGCTGCTCCCTTTTCTGGGCTGCAAGCAAAATGTCATCCGTGTAATGGTAACAATGGCAGTCTGGGAGTTGCTCTCGAACAGGAGATAAGACTTGAGCAACAAACCATTGGCAAAGAGTTGGTGATTTTTTCATATCTTGAGGTAACACCTTCCATTGATATCTTGTGGCTGGCTCAGAATGGTTGATAGGTAATTCCTATCCAGTGGCACGACCACACGTAGCCGTGCGCTCCACTAGTGAGTTCCACTGTTCCAACTGCTGAATCCCATCCTCATCGCCGATCAGGTTGTGGATGGACTCGGGATTTGGCAATAATTACACAAAACAAGGTGACTACGGCAAGCCTTTATTCAGGTGAAAGCACATTAAAGAAGCAAAGTATGGATAATTACTCTTGAGGTAATACTTGCTGGCAGGATACTGAGACTGAACATTCTCTCAAACTGGCAGATTAGAGGGCTGCTGACAGGCTCCTAACTCGGTGGGCGTCCCTGCGGAGACAATGTAGGCCTCGATGTTAGGAGTCTCGCCCCCTCTCTCTCCGCACTGTCTTTTTATGCCCTGTGCATCCTGCCACGTAGGGCCAGTACATGCTATGAGGCAGACTGGGGTGCGGACAAAATCCACCTTCAGTCATGTAACATTTCCTCCTGAGTGGGCAGGTATGCATACCAGTAAGGTGTCCCAGACGCCAGTCCATGAGTCCTGCCCTTCTCATCTCCCTCCTTCTCGGGTGTTTGACCTTCAAACTAGTTTAGAGGATGTTTGCAGTTAAGTTGGCTACAAGCCCGGTTGAGCAGCCGCCTTCAACTGCTTTTGGAGGAGGTCGGCTGTGAACCTGGCTGAGCAGCCACCTCCGTGCTCCTTATCGCTCAGCCTGGGCAGGCAAACATCTTCTTTCTCAGGATCGGGATTGTATTTTGCACAATAGTTTTATGACTCTACAAATCATACAAATTTTCACCTTTCAACCATACCTCGTGTCAGCATCATTATACAAAGGATACAACACATAACACAGACTAACATAGCATATAGAAATAATAGCCCTAATAACGGTTTCTGTCCTCACTTAAAGCAGTACAATTCTCCAACCCCTACTTTAAAAGACGGATCAAATCCCCCTGCACCTGCCCCCTGGCTGCTGTCAAGCCCTCAGCAACATAAGTCTCCTTGATTTCATTCGCCTTTTCTTCCCTGGCCCCCTTCTCTAATTTTTCAAGGCGATCCAACAAGTCCTGGACCCAGCTGGGCCATTCTTCAGGCACGACGGGGAGGGTCTGGAAGCGGGGGCATAGATGGTGTAGGCGCTGCAGGCGCACGCGGGGGTGCAGGCGTGGGGGGTTAGCGATGGATCTCCAGATGCCAGCGGTTTTCAGTGGCGTGGTGGTCCCGGTCCTGAACTGCTTGCAAAGGCTGCCGTGGCTCGTTTTCACTCTCAGTGCTGGGGTGTTGAAGATGCTGGAGAAGAGGGCAAGAAAAAGGGAGTAGGCGACTCCGGGAGAGGAGGGTATAACGCAGTCGACCTCTCTTCCTCCCCCACTGGACCCAGCGCAGGGATCACAGGCCCTGTGGGTCCTACAGGTACACTGCTCACAGGTTTGGGAGGCTCATGATCTGGCGGTGGCCCTTTGATGCCTTTGGGCAATGGTGGGGCTTGGAACCCCCCGGCTTCTGCGGCTTGTAGGATGGTAACACTGGGCCCGTGAACACCACTTGAGAGGAGGTAGCCGCTTTCATCGGCCCACTCTCTGAACTCAGTGACATGATAGCCACAAGCACCTCCATTGCAGCAGCGCGTTCGACCTTCATTTCCTTTAATACCTGCTGCACCAACTGCCACCCAGTGGCTAATTTGACCCCTTACTCACTTCTTCCCACAATTCTGACACGATCTGGTCCCATGTGGGCTCGAGTAAGGCCTTATCATATTTTAGTCCTCTCGTAGAAAGGATATGTTGGAGGAGCTTAACCACTGCTGCTTCCTCAGAGCTTAGCGTGGACCCCATCTCCTCCCCAGCCGCTCACCTGTCCTGGGTGAGATTCCAAAGTCGTCTTTATGCCAGCGATTTTCCAGGTGCCGGGGCAGCGCCTGTTTCGGCTGGATCCTCCCGCACTCTCGGATACCGCCACTGGTAAGCTCTCCTGGAAGCCTTCGGCGCGAGGGTCCCTGTTTGGGCGCCACTTGTTGGCGAGGGGGTCTCGGACACCACGGACACAATCAATATGATCAAGCAGTGCCAGTTTATTCAGGGTTCCAAGTGTGCTTATATGCAAGGCTTCCCCAATAACGAGAGCACTTCTTTACAATGATTGGTTAAGACCCCACGTCCACGTGTCTAACTATACAGTGCGATAGGCTAACTAGCAGTGTCCACGCATCCTTACGTTTAACGACCGTCCCATTCTACTTGTTTGTCTCGGCTCTTTTACTCCCTCTGACCTTGGCCCACTTCCTTATCCCTTAGTCAGCAGTCCCTTTGTGCTTTCACCGAGGTCTGGCTTGCTCACAACATGGCTGCTGGCCTTCAGAAATCCCGCAGAATTTTTTCCTAATATCTGTGATTCCTAACCTGAACCTCCCCTGGTGCAATGTGAGGCCATTTCCTGTTGTCCTGTTGGTAGGTATTTTGGAGAAGAAACCAACCCTTGCCTCGTTACAACTTTCTGGTGGTTGTAGGGAGTGATAAGGTCTCCCCTGAGTCTTCTCCAGACAAAATAATACCAGCTCGCTCAGCCGCTCCTCATAAAGTCTGTGCTCCAGCCCCTTCACAGCTTTGTTGCCCTTCTTTGGACACTTTCCAGCACCTCCATGTCTTTCTTGTAGTGAGGAGCCCAAAACTGAACACTGTATTCGAGTTGCGGCCTTACCAGTGCCGAATACATGAGGATGATCACTTCTCTGGTCCTGCTGGCTACGCTGTTCCTGATACAAGCCAGGATGCAGCTGGCTGCCTTGGTCACATGGGCACACTGCTGGATCACATTCATCCTGCTGTCAACTGACACCCCCAAATCCTTTTCTGCCACACATCTCTCCTGTCACTCTGCCCCAAGTCTGTAGCACTGCATGGGGTTGATGTGACCAAAGTGCAGGTCCTGGCACTTAGCCTTGTTGAATCTCAGACTTCAACCCATTGACCCAGCCTGTCCTACCTACCCTCTAGCAGATCAGCTGTTCCTCCCATGTGCCAGGGCAGGGGGACACAGGGGCATAGACGGGATCCTGCTGTAAGGCAGACACCTCTGTACTTCAGCTCCTTCACTGCAGCAATCTTGCCCTCCACCAGGCATCCTCATTCACCTCTTCTTCCCTCAGGCTCTGTGCACACTGAGCTGTGGCCAAGACTGAGGTGGACCCCCCAGGGCCATAGCGCAGTGTGAGCAAGTGCCATGTCCTGCTCCTTCCCCTCAGTGCTCCCAGACAAGCACCAGTTTCCTGTGGAGATGGGTTTTTTGTTTGCACCCCCCATTTATATGACCCATCTCCATGGGGGTCTCGCTCTGTGAATGCTCTTCTTCTATGGGCTCTCCACAGTCAGTATGGAGACAAGCAGTGGTGGCTCTGCTCAGGCCAAGCGGCCCTCCACCATGGGGTGAGCACTCACTGAGCCAGCCCTGGGGCCGTGTCAGTCCTGGCCCTACTGCACTACAAGATGTGGGGCTGAGCTCAACCTCTCCTGAAAAATATAGTCTCCCAAAGGTCTGGCACAGAGAACCCTATTCTGATCTGCAAATACATCACTACACTCTCAGATAGGAACACGACTCAGAGAGAGACAGAGAGAGATAAAATAAAAACAGGCCCAGTCCATCCTTGGGAAGATGTTTGTGATGGAAAATGTTTTCATGGAGACCATCAGAACTGTAGCTGTGCTGAACATGGTCCTGCACCTCTTTGCAAATACCTTCATCTGAAGTCCCAGAAAAAAAAAATGGCCCTGAAGGAAGCCATTGACCATGCAAGCTTTTGGCTGCCTTGATGCTTTTCATAATAGCCATTCTAAATATGCATGATTTATTATATCCTACACATATATATATGTAGCTATTTAATACAGGTGCCTCAGCAGATTTGTGTTCTCTTTGGACTGCAGCGGTGACAGGGGAGAGTGTGAATTGTGCCATGGTTACAAGGGACTGTTATAAATAAAATCTAAAATATGTTCACTAAATGTAATCCCCTTATTCAGACTGCAACACAGGCTGACAGTACATGTTGACACAAGGAACTTTCATAAATCATCTCAGGAAATTTATCTGAAAACTTCGGGAACAATGACCAAGGGCTGTTGAGGAAAGCTCAAAACACCTTCTTTCCCTGAAGAACAGAAAATGCCAAGTTTAAGATGCTAAGAAGATGCCAAGAAAATTAAGCTCAGACATTACAATAAGTTAAAATTCATTGGATTCAAACACATAAATAAATCTCAGTTTCACTGTTGTGATGAAGACAGCTTCACTCATTAGCCAGTGATGGCATGCGGGCAATAGCTTTATTTATTCACCTTGGAGGGAGATTTCTTAAAGATATGTATTTATAACATGCTGTCAGCATGTTCATTGTTAGAAGCCCCATTTTATATCCACTGATAACTCTAGGATGCATTTCTGTTAAAAAAAAAAAAGGGAATTCTACAAGTGGGAGCTCTTTAAAACAAAATCCATCTGCTCATGTGGAACCCCAGTGAAGTTGTGGCATTTTGGATGATCAAAGCCTAACAGAACCCAAGCCAAGAACCCTTGGGTGTTCCTGGGCAGCTCAGTCCTCTTGCTCTGGGCTGAGCCCTTCTACCCCATTGAGGACTCTAGGATGCATTCCTGTGAAGGAAAAAAAAAAAATCCTCTTGGATACATAGTCGTTTTCTACCATTTTTTCCTTTGCTGAAGGAGTACTTCATGATTGATAATTTTTTTCAGATAAACAACATATGCTTCTATGGCATGTTTTTCTTCTTGTCAATCATGGACGTTTAGATATACCCCTTATTCCTCTTTATTTTATACCTTTTTTCTCCATCCAGATATTTACAAGACAATTGATGCATTTCTACTAAGAATTAAAAAAAAATCATAGAGGAATGTAAAGCACTCGTTTGTGTTTCTAGTCAGCGTTTCATTTTGTTAGGGCCTCTGAGGGGCAGAATTGCTGTTAACAGCTTTTATAAATTGTATGTGAGCATCCCATTTCTGAAGGGAAGTGTGAACTCTTTAAAGCAAACTCCATATCCTCACACTGGGCCCCAGGGAAGTTACAGAACTTTGGGTGAACAAAGCCCGACAGAGTACTTAGGTGCTCTTGGGCAGCTCAGTTGTCTTGCTCTGAAATGGGCTCTTCCGCACGGCAGTGAAGGATGTGGTGGCCGTGGATCTTCCATCCAGGCCCACAGCTCCCCCGGACAAGTAGAGTTAGGGTGTGCAGGCAGATGCCTCAACCCTGGCTCAGTATGGACTTAACTGAACAGGACGTGAAGAACTAGAGGGTCAAAGAAATCACTGGACACTGCAGCTAACAGAATGAGGCAGAGGGAGTAAAAAGAGGCAGTGGTGTGTAAGCAAGACCCTGACCACTGCACTTGTGTGGCCAAGCCATGTGCCTGGTCACTGCAGTCTATCCCACTTGTATATCCCATTGATGCTTATGAGCATACATCTGTCCCTGCACAGCGGGGAACATGGGAATGGCAGTGTGGGGTGCTGTGTTCATGGAAATCTCAGATTTGTTGAGTTACCTTCTCTTTCCTCCTCTATCACCAGAGCTCAGGCTGAAGGCCGACAGCCAGCAGGGTGGCCAAATTCAGCTAGAGTCCTGCTTGTGAACTAGAGCACTTCTTCTGCCAAACAGGAAAGTCACCTCTTCCCTCTGCTCCCCACCTGCCCCAACCATGACAACACGTGCCCTGCATGGAGTGGTTGGCTGCTTTTGGAGAAGAAGTCCCACCGGGCAAGAGCCTGGGGATGTACTGGAGACAAGGGGCAGGAAGCAAAAACCTCCTAGGCAGTCACAAGCGCCCAGGCAGCAAGGGCAGGTTAAAGCACTCCTTTGCTAGTGGCAGTGGCATTAGTGGTACAGCTGTCTTGTGCTGGCTGCAGGGAGAAAAAGCCTCATTGTCCAGAAAGCCATCCTTCCTCTGTCATTACCTCCTCTAGGAAAGAAGGAGTTGGATAGCTCAAGACAGTGGCTGCGAGCAGGCTAAGAGCTGGGCTGCACTGCCAGTGATCCATGCAAACCTCCCATCTGCCTTGCCAGTTTCCCTTCTTTTGGCCCTCGCCAGATCCCTCCCTTTTCAAACAGAGCCTGCCAGGGTCCTCTGTATGGCTTTGAGTGCTCCCTCAAGGCCTCCATGTCCCTTTGACGTGCTCCCTGTTCTGGCAGTGCCCCTCTGGACTCCCACTCTTTGGTGCTTTAGGGCATCCCAGGGCCCTCCATGCACTGTTCACAGCTCTCCACAGTGCCTCCATGTGTGTTTTAGTGTTCCTGCAGCTTCTCACTGCCTTCTGGGGGACAACTGCTCTGCTGGAGTGTCTTTCAGTGTGTCCCAGGTGCCTTTGGTTTCATCACAGTGCTCACACTTGATTTTTGGTGCATCCCATGAGTCTTTGTCTGCCTCTTGGGGCACCGTAGGACCCCGGCACCATTCAGTGTGTCCGAGCAGCCTCTGAGTGCCTTTCAGCATGTCTCATTTTCTGGTCCATTCTTGGGGCCTCAGGGGCCATTTGGTGTGTGCCAGAGATTTCTGCCTAGTTTTTGATGATTCTTGGAGGCCTCGATCTGCTTTTCAGTACATCTCATGGGTCTTTGAGTTCATTTCCCCCATTGGGCTGCTGTCAATTTTTCAGTGCATCCCAAGGCTCCTTGAGTGAGCTCTGGTGCCCTGAAGGCCTCAGTGAATATCGGGGGCCTCCATGTGTCTCCATCTGTGTCTCAGCAGCTGGTTGGATCCCCTTCCTTCTCAGGGACGTGCAAAGATCCACTGCTCTAGACCACAAGCAGAGATGTCTGATTTTGTCTCGCGGCTGATGGTACCCATTGCCGGGAGAGGTGAACTGTGATGGGGCAGCGAGGCAGGGAGAGGTGGTGGCAGCCACATGGCCCCTGCTCTCCTGTGGCTGGGAAGGCTGAAACCAGGACATGAGTGGAGGATGGATGCACAAGTGGTAATGTGATGGGCAGGCAAAAAAAGCAAAGGAAAACAAGAAGTAGGGGATATAGTTAACTGCACTGTAGGAAAGGAAAATTAAAGCAGGAGGAAACAAAAAATCAGCTCTCAGAAACTGATAGTTTAGCCACAGATGTCTCATCTTTTACATATTCATCTGTATATATTATATAGAAAGAGATACAGGAATAGATGTGTGTGACTCCTTTCTCACTATTCCAGGAGTAGCTCTCTGAGTAGGTTAGCGCAAGGAAACAAATGAGCCGGAGTGAAGGACGAGGCGGGTTTTGTGGGCTTGCCCTGAGCCCTCACTTGCCCATCAGTGTGTGGGATCTCCTCAGGAAGCGTCAGCAAGTCGCAGAGACCCCTGAATGGAGGAGGGAGGCAGTTTGGGTGCCACATGCTGGACAACCATCGAACCCTCCTCCCTACTCAGCTCCCACAGGAGAGGTCTTTCACCCATTCGCACTGGGGAGCAGCTGCTTAAAACCCAGCGAAGGAACAGGGATCCTGTCTCAGCTCCTGTGGGTGCCTGATTTAGGGGTAGACATGACATCTTCTCGGCCATGGAAATATGGGCTAGCATTCAGGGCCTACTGTCACCTCCAGGCTCGCTGCCATGGGTCCCCAGCCCAGCACTCGGGGCTCTGCACAGCTCTGTGCTGCAGCTCTGTGGTGGCCCCTGTCCCAGGGTAGCCCAGGAAGAGCCCTTTGGAAAAGAGCAGGTTGGGGCAGGAGATTGGACTATCCTGCCCAGAGAGACATAATAGGACTCTGCAGACTGGCACATATGGCTGGAAACTCTGCATGAGGTTTGCAGGATGGGAATGTCTAAGACTGACTGTAAGGATGAGAGAGCTGGTCCTGTTCAGCCTGAAGAAGAGAAGGCTGAGAGGGGACCTGATCAGTGTCATAAACACCTTAAGAGGGAGTGAGGAGGATGCGGCCAGCCTCTTTCCAGTGGTGGCCAGCGATAGGACAAGAGGAAACAGCCACAAACTGAAGCACCAAAAGCTCCACAGGAACCTAAGGAAAAAATTCTAGACAGAGTGACAGAGCCCTGGAATAGGTTGCCAAGAGAGGTTGTGGAATCTCTTTCTCTGGAGATCTTCAAAACCCATTTGAACGCAATCCTGTGCCACATGCTCTAGGTGACTTTGTGTGTGCAGGGGGGTTGGGCTAGATGATCTCTAAAGGTCCCTTCCAACCTTAATAATTCTATGATTCTATGTCCCTGCCAGCAGAAATATCCTCCAGCTGGACTCATCACTATTCCCACACCCCAGAGGTCATGGGCTCTTGCAGGAGCACAGCCTGTCTCAGAGCCTGCTCTTCCCAAGATATTCCCCTTACCCACTGCTGGTTTGTGCTGCTTCACCTTCCCTGATCAGCTTTGGGGAGACATCCAACACCTGGGGAGGGAAACACAATCTCTGGGTCAAACTCCCACGTGGTTTTAATAAGAACAAATAGCAATGCATGGGATAAAAGTAGAGAAAAGATGAGAGAGGCAATGTCCAGCTCTTTCTGCTACTAGTGGCAGAAGGGAAAGCAGTCTTTGTCACTCATGACTCTCCAAGCTGCACAGACCTCTCTTCTGTCCCAGCTGCACCCAACCTCATGGTGGTGATGGGCTCTCTCAGACCTGGGTTCAGGGACAGTCTGGCACCAGGGTCCAGTCTCACAGCCTTGGTGTCCTCATGAGGATGTGCCAGGGATGCTCCTTCAGCATCATCATACGCTGTGTCTGCGAAGGGAAAGGATGGGGCTGCTCTGATTGCCCTGGGGGCTCCATCACATCCCCAGCAGCGCACGTTCCCCACTGCAAGCAGCAAGGCCAGTGCATTGCAGTCTGCCCCACACACATGCCCTTCCTGGGCTGTGAATCCCCTTCCTCCCTGTCTCTCACTGCCTGAGACCTTCAGTCCCCTAATCCCACCCCCGTCTCCTCACCAGGAAAACTCCTAAGGCAGGTACCCTCCCCATGCCAGGAGGCCGGGCTCTCAGGCTGCTGCCACTCTCCTGGCACTGGGGACAGCACCCCAGGAGCCAGCAGCTGCATTTCCCTCTCATTTCTCTGTGCCTCCTCAAGCCATTCACCGTCCTCTGCTTCCCTGGGCGCTTCCCAGTCTTGCTGGCTAGGAACACGATCCTTCCCAGGGTCAGGTACTTCTCTGGCATCGTCATAGCCTTCCGCTGGGTCACCTGTGGGCAGGACAGGGACCTCTGAAACGAGAGAGGAGCTGGTGATGACAGGAGCCCTCCCACAAAGCAGAGGAAGGAAGGACATGAAGGAACAAAGGGCAGAGACACTGGTGTTGGTAGGGCCACAGAAGATCCAGCATCCTGGATCCAGGATTATGGGAGTGTGTGTGAGGCAGTGGGGTGCCCTCTCCCCCTGCCACAGGGATAGCAGAGCTGGAGTCTGTACCGGGGCAAGGGATTCCCTGGGACAAACTCAGAGCCTGATGGAGGCAGGGACAAGTTGAGCCCAAGAAAGCCCCATTCAGGCACCCAGCTCAGTGGGGCATATCTAATTCTTGCCCATACTGCAGAACTCCAGAGTCATTCCTGAAGGCAATTCCTCCCCATCCCAATGGTGACACTCAGTGACACAGCTATGGGGAGGAGAGACCAACCTTTCCCCTGCCTCCCTGCCCATTACCTGGTGCTGACTCAGGACGTTCCTCACTGTCCCTGGGCTCGGGCTGCAGCTTGGTCAGGGAACCCTCTGAAGAGGAACCTGGCAAGAGGAGCAGCGAATGCTATCGGGGTGAGCCCTGCTGACCCTGCCAATTGTCAGCCCTGCTGGGGATGGGGACCCACCTAGCAGGGACTGTGTGGGGAGGACAGCCCAGGGCTTGTCCTGCTCCCATGGGACAAATCCCATCTCCAAGGGCCTTTCAGAGCTGCCCTGGCCACCCCCTTCCCTTACCCAACAGGTACAACCGATAGGGGCAGCAGGGCAGGCAGGGAGGAGCTGTGCCCCTGGGCTGGGATGGGCAGAGCAGGTTGGAAGGAAGCTCCTTGCCTGAGCCCAGCACTGGGCTGCTCTCCTGAAAGAACCCGTGACCCCAGCACTGAGGGGACAACTGGCCCGAGGGCTGCAACGGTCCCATCGTGGGTTAGGGCCAGTGAAAAGGGCCCTGCCACGTGCTCTGTTCCAGAACCAACCACACAGACCTGGAGGACCAAACCTCCCCTGCTTCTCCCACACTTGGCTGTAGTCGATCTCCTGGTATATGGCCTCAGAGAAGGGCTCCAGAGATCTCCTGGAGGCTGAGGACATGGGCAAGATCAGCACAGGCACATGGAGAGAGAAGGACCCCGATGTGGGCACTAAGCCCTGCCACCCAAGCCAGACGAGCACTGAGCCCACAGCCCAGACACACTGCTCTGCCCAGGTACTACAGTCAGATCCCCAGTGACAGCAACGCCCCTGTGGAGATGGTCTGGGGCAATGTCAACTCATGCTCTCTCTTCAGAGACAGCCCCCATGTCCCTTTCGGCTCCAAGTCAGTCCCTGCTCTGACCAGGGAGCAGCTCCCATAGCTCCTCTCCCCAGGGAGCTTCTCACTCTCTGCCAGACTGGTCCATAAAATGATCCTGCCCTGACATGGGTGAACAGGGCAGGACAGAGGAAGCAGCCCAGGGACCGACTCCCACTCTGAGAGACCCCCTGCCCTGAGCTCCTCTTGGCACTGCTCCTGCCCCACAGCCTCCCCTAGCACTGTTCAGAGCGTAGCCAGCAGCGTCGCTGGACGTCTCCTGCTGGTCCCATCTCTCCCAGTCCCTCGCTGCCTTTTCGCTCCTCCCCCATCACCATCTCCTCCTGCATCAGCTCTCCCATAGCTCCTGCTTGCGGGTGTCCCACAAACAGTGAAGGAATAGGGAATAAGGCAGGAGGTAGCACCCCCACCCCAGCCCCTCTGTGCCCTCACACACACCCCACAGCCCCCACAGGGCTGCCAAGAGGCATCATCCACCCTGGCACTGCTGGGGAAGGACCCACCTCTGTGCTGAGCCCTGGCTCTTCGCACTTGCCCTGCCAGGAGGGCCAGGAGCAGGCAGAGCAGGGCCCCCAGGATGATGCAGATGACAACAGGCACGGAGACTCCTCCGCTTTCCCTCTCCTGCCTCTGGGTGAGATCTGCATGGGTAGTGACATGGACGAGGCAGACCCTTGCCTGGGGCACATTGGGGCCCAGGGACACCCCAGTCTCGACCCCACTCTGAGAGACATCGCACATGGCAGGGCTGGGGGGCCCTGTACTGGCATCTCTCACACTGCTGGGTGACTCACAACCCTCCGCAAATCCACCCGCTCCCACCCCTGGGCCTCCTCTCTGAGGCCCTGCATCCCAGCACAGGGCCCCTTCCTTTGGGCTGCAGGTCACAGCCTGGCCCCAAGGAGACCCAACACAGGGAGGAGGACAGGTTACCTGCTTGCGGGGCTGCTGTTGTCATCCTGGGTGCAGCTGCAGAGCAGGGAGAGAGATAAGGCTGTGCCTGTGCATGTCCCCTCCAAGTGCCATCAGAACAGTCCTTCCCTGGGTGCCCATGACAGGCCCTGGGCTCTCTGCTCTGGGTCATGGGGAGGACAGCACGGACAGCCCAGGACAGGCATTCAGGGGGCTGCAGAACCCCACAGGAAAAGTCATGAGGACACCCTGCCCCATAACAGCTGTTCCCCACCAGGCACCCAACCTCTGCAGGGACATCCCCTGCTCTGAGGAGTCTGGGGCCCTGTGAGGGCCCAGCTGGGATAACATGTCCCCAAACAAGGGGACCAAGCACTGCCACTCACCGGAACAATTCACAGCAGCATCTTCCTTGTGCTGGCAGGCACCACTGTTGCCACACTGCACCGTGCAGTCCCAGAGAGACCGCTCTGTCCCTCTGCACTTCACTTGCTGCAGCCAGATGGGACCCGTCCCCTCCCCAAACGCAGCCTCCCCCAGGGCAGACACGGCAGGGCCACAACCCAGCTGCCTGCAGGCCACCTCAGCATCCTTCATGTCCCAGGAGTCGTCACACACCGTCCCCCAGGCGCCGTGGTGCCAAACCTCCACTCTGCCCGAGCAGCCGTCCTCTCCTCCCACGACACGAATCTTCTCCATCTCTGGAAAACACAGAACCCTCCATGTCATTGGGGTAGTTGGGAGGGTCTGGTCAGGTGAGAAGGGCACAGGGAGCAGCAGTTACCTGTGCAGCTCGTAGAGTTGGGGCACTCGGCTGCTAGAGCTGGAGGTGTTTCTGATTGTCTCGCTGTAGAAGGAAACACTACAGTGAAGGAAGGGGCTGCTTTATCATAGAATGAATCATAGAATGCTCAAGGTTGGAAGGGACCTTTAGAGGTCATCTAGTCCAACCCCCCTGCACACGCAGGGTCACCTAGAGCCCGTTGCACAGGACTGCATCCAAGCGGGTTTTGAAGATCTCCAGAGAAGGAGACTCCACAACCTCTCTGGGCTGCCTGTTCCAGCGCTCTGTTATGGGGGTCATGTGGACAGGATCAGGACTGACCTGTGCTTGAACCTCCCAGCACCTCCCCCTGCTCATGGACAAAGGTGAACCCCCCTGATAATGCCGTGTGTAACAGTGCTGGACTCCAGGGTTACCCTGGCTGCTCATCCCAAAAGGTTTCCTGGTTAGCAGAGGAGCAGGAGCATGTCCCCAGGGGGAGGCTGTTTCCAAGCTCTGATGCCAGCAATGCCCTGGGCACACCCTGGTTCCTACATAACCTTGAGCCACCAGCACCACATTCTCGCTCCCCCTTCCCATTCCCTCAGCAAACCACGGCCATGAGTGGAATGCTCTGCATGGACTTCCCAAGCTAAAAGGTGATTGTCCGGGCCCCGTCTATTCACAACAGAGATCAACAGGCACCTCCAAGAGGTGTCCAAGGTGCGGTAGAGGAGATCACCAAGGTGAGGTGGAGGCTGCATGTGCCTCTTCCCCTCGTTGGCCATGTGGGTAGCTCAGGGCAGCTGCTGCTCATGGATATGTTGTATTTGTGTCACTGACAGCAGAATGATTTGATACGGAAAGTAAAAGCCACTCCAGACCCCTTCTCAACATTGTGCCTTGCTGAACAGGGAGCAAGACCTACTGTGAGCTTTGCACCCACATGGCTCCAGCATTACCATTGCAGGTGATGTGGGTCTCTTCTCGTTGGTCATCACAGGACTGTGGGTTCCAGGGATCAGAGGGGCACTGCCAAAAGGAGCTGTTCCTCTTCCCACACTCAACATGATCCAGCCATGTATGGCCAGATACCTTCCTATATGGCAGGTCTGTTTCAAGGAATCCTCCATCTCCACAGCCCAGCTGTTTGCACACCAGAGACACAGTGCTCGAAGTCATCAAGTTGGAGCAAACACTCCCCCATGACCCGTTGTAGAAAACCTGCAGGCGCCCAGAGCAGCCATCACTGTTCTCCAGCCTCAAGGCCACAAACTCTGGAAGGAAAAACACAAAGCTGGGGGGAACAAGCCGGTCCTGGAGTGAGCAGAGATAAACATAACGATAATTCCTTAGGGCATTCTATGGCATCCATGAATAGGGAGGATTATTCTAAGAATCATAGAATGCTTAAGGTTGGAAGGGACCTTTAGAGGTCATCTAGTCCAATCCCCCTGCACACACATCCCCCTGCATGTGACACAGGACTGCATCCACATAGGTTTTGATGCTCTGTCACCCTCATTGTCAATAATTTTTTCCTTAAGTTTCTGTGGAACTTTTGATGCTTTAGTTTTTGGCCATTTCCTCTAGTTCTACCAGTGGCCACCACTGAAAAGAGGCCAGCACCATCCTCCTCACTGCCTCCCTTGTATACACTGATCAGGTCTCCTCTCAGCCTTCTCTTCTCCATGCTGAACAGGCCCAGCTCCATCAGAATCTTCTCATAGGGCAGATGTTCCAGGCCCCTGGTCATCCTTGTAGCCCTGTGCTGGACTCTCTCCAGCAGCTCCACATCCCTCGTACTGTGTGGCCCAGAACTGGACACAATACTCCAGATGTGGCCTCCTCACGGCTGAGCAGAGGGACAGGATCACCTCCCTTGACCTGCTGGAGACGCTCTTCTTAATGCACTCCAGGATCCCATTAGCTTTCTTGGCCATGAAGGAACACTGCTGCCTCATGGTCAACTTGTCGTCCACCATGACACCCAGGTCCCTCTCTGCAGAGTTGCCTTCCAGAAGGTCGGTCCCCAGCCTGTGTCTGGGGTTATTCCTCCCCAGGTGTGGAACCTTGCACTTGGCCTTGTTGAATTTCATGAGATTTCTCACCGCCCAGTTGTCCAGTCTGTCCAGGCCCCTCTGGATGGCAGCGCAGCCCTCTGGGGTATCAGCTGCTCCTCCCAGTTTTGTATCATCAGCAAACTTGCTGAGGGAGCACTCTGTGCCTTCATCCAGGTATTGATGAATAAATTGAACAGGGCTGGACCAACGACTGACCCCTGGGGGACACCGCTAGCTACAGGCCTCCAACTAGAGTCTGCGCCACTGATCACCACTCTCTGGGCCCTGCCATCCAGCCAGTTCCTAATCCACCTCACTGTCCATTCATCTATCCCACACTTCTGGAGCTTGCCTAGGAGGGTGTTGTGAAGGATGGTGTCAAAAGCCTTGAAGTCGAGATAGATGGCTCTTCCCTCATCCATCCAGCTAGCCATTCCATCATAGAAGGCTATCAGGTTAGTCAAGCATGATTTCCCCTTGGTAAATCTATGCTGACTACTCTTGAGCACCTTCTTGCCCTCCACGTGGCCCCCGTGCCTCCACCAAGAAGCAGGGAATCTTCTAGACATCCCAGGGCTCAGATAGTCAGCGGGCACTGCCAGCAAGGCACTGTTTTACCAAGGGAGCAGAGAGAAGAACCCAATGTGCAGCACTACCCTCCCCCCTGACCTGTGGGGACACCTGTGCTCTCCCTATAGCCCTGAGCAGGTCCTGTGGGGACTGTGCATGGGTGTCCCCAGGACCAGGCAGGAAGGGGGCTCAGGGCAGTCGGGGCACTTCCACCATGTCCAGCTTCTCCCTCGTCCCCTCCTCATGAAGCACCAGGCTCCCACCACGGCTGCCTGCACAGACCTGAGCAGATGACTCCTGCATCCTCTTTGTGCCTGCAGTTGTGCTGCCCCCAAGGCCTGGCCGGGCATTCCCAGAGAGCAGCTTCATCCCCAGAGCAGTTCACGTCATCCAGCCAGATGTGCCCAGAGCCTTCCCCGTAATGAGCAGAGCCAGTGAAATTCACAGCCACCCCGCAGCCCAGCTGGCGGCAAACAACGGTGGCATCCAGCAGGTCCCAGGAGTCGTCACAGATGGTCCCCCAGGTGCCGTTGTAGTAGATCTCCACTCTCCCAGCACAGCGCCCTGCCCTGTGCACCAGCCGCACCTGCCGGCTCCCTGCATCCAGGAGAAACCCGGCTGTCAGGGGCTCGCAGCCCTGGGGAGCACAGCACATTGGGGACCGTCAGAGCAACTCACCTGAGCAAACCACCCCCACGTCCTCGGCAATTCCTGCAGGTGCTGCCGCAGGCAGGGAGGTGTTGCAGAGGGTCAGGTGAGTCTCCTTCCCTGCACACTGGACCCTTCTCAGCCCCACGGGGCCCGTCCCTCGCTCAGGCTTCGGCGGGTTGTAAGCTTGCTCTGCCTCTCCGCACTGGAGCTGCCGGCACACCACGCTGGCATCGTTCAGGTCCCACTGGTCATCCAGGACTCGGACCCATGTCCCTTTCAGGGGCATCTCCACGCGCCCGTCACAGCGGCTCCCTCCACCTACCAGACGCAGGGATCCAGAGAGTCCTGCTCAGAGAGAGGGGAAATGTTCTGCATGCTGCCTTGATTCCCTTTCTCATGCCCTTGGACATCCTGGAGCTCACCTATCCATATCCAGCTCATAGTGAGGAGCTCAAGGAGGGGAGTGCTCCAAGGGATTTTGTTTTCCAGGCCCTAAACCTTGCTGAGCTCTAATATTATCTCAGTAATGGAAATGGGAAAGCATTGGAGGTCAAGCCAAATCCCTGAGCCACGAGATATGTCCTTATTGATGAATCTGGAGCAGCTTCAGCAGCAGGAAGTGGTGGCCTGTACCACCTGGGTGCATGGAGGCCTGGGTGACAGGGTGAGCAGTAGCCTTGCTCCATCTTCAAGCTGGGACTGGCTCCTGCTGGGACAGCTCTGCCCTTCTACATCCCTAGGGATCTGGGACATGGAGCTTGTGTCCTTAGCAAGAACCAGAGGGATGAGGGCCTTCTTTACAAAACAGGAAAAGTTTGAGGTTTATACTGACAAGGAGCAAGGGCAAATCCTAGCCCCAAGGTGCTGCTCAGCCTCAGGAATTGCTCCTGCTGGGCACACTCATGGCAGTCCCCGCAGGCTGTTGGATCAGGGTCTGGTCTGGGATGGGGGTATGGGCTGCAGGAGGGAGCAGAGGATCTTTCACAGCTGCAGGGAGTGGAGCTGTGTCCCGCAGTTCCCTCCTGACCCTGTGCCCCAGGAGACAACAGAGGAGCCCAGGCCTGCTGGTGGCCCCAAGGCCTGAACTAGATGCCCTGGAACAGCAGAGATGCCGGCTCCCTGCTCAGCTGTCATCTCCCCCAAGGAAATATGCTCTGAAAGAGCTGGCAAAGCTCTCTGAATCCCTCCATGGGAACCCATAGTTTCTCTAGCAGGAAATTCAGTTTGTCACTATCAGATACTCCCCTGCTTTGTGTTTCCAAGTCACACAAAAGGGGCAAAATGAATTAATCCATTTTTCCTCAACTCACCTGAGCAAAAAACACCAGCATTGTTGTCAGGCAAGCATGGGGACACCCCAAGAGCAGTCACAGGGCACTGTCCCAAATGGGATTCGGTCCCATTACAGTGGAAAGTGTCTCTCCAGACAGGGCCTGTTCCTCTCCCAAAGTGTCCTCCTGCAGGAATGGACTCAGCAAATCCACAGTTGAGCTGATGACAGAGACCATGAGCGTCGGAGATGTCCCAGCCAGAGTCACAGAGGGTTCCCCAGATCCCCTCCACTTCGATCTCCACTCACCCTGAACATGCCGTGCTGCCATTCACGAGCCTGAATCCTGTGTACTCTGGGGAAAGAGGAAGGAAAGTGAGGATGGCTTTGTGCTCTTGCACCCTCAGATGCTGGAGGAGATGCCAAGGGAATAGCAGCCCTTTCTGCTCCTTCCACATCATTTTAAGATTACAGACAACAACTCCACCTCACTTCCCTGCTCCCTGTTTCTTAGCACATAGCTTATGGGTGGCATTTCACACTGCCTCCCTGAATGCTCACGTGTGCAGGTGACACCAGCGTGGTTGGCATGGCTGCAGGTCTGGTTGCTGAGGGACCTCCTGGGGCAGGAGGAGAGGAAGGGCTCATTCCCCACACACTGCAGCTCTCCATCCCAAATGGGACCGACCCCCTCTCCAAAGTGAGTTCCCCCACGGATGGGCAGCGCAGTGCCACACTGCAACTCCCTGCAGATAACGCCAGCAGCTTTCACATCAAAGTGTGAGTCACAGACTGTTTTCCACTGGTCTGCATCTCTGATCTCCACACGTCCGTAACAGGGGCTATTTCCTCCAACCAGCCGAACAAATCCTGGGGAAAAAAAAAATTAAAAAGCCCACAATGACAGGGAGTTTCCACAAGCTTCTGGCAGTTACATACCATGGCAGCCACATTCACAGGATCCCATTAACGTCAAACAGCAGCTCTCAATAGGTTCTGATGACACAAACCCTTCAAGATCCTCTGCACCTCCTCTCACACCCACACAGTGCTCTGGAGCTTGTCTCAATCACATACCCATAGCCACAGGCACTGCTCAGGGAAATGCTGCTGCCCCACAGGCTGCCCCACTGCTTGGCACAGATCCCCAGCACCACGGCCCTAACGATTGCTGCAGTCTGTTCAGCCATGAACAGTCTGTTCAGCTCAGAGACAGCCTGGGGAATTGCCTTGGAACAGCCCAAAATGCTCCCTGTTCTCAGGGTGTCCTGCGCTGTCAGAGGGGTCTGTGACACGGACCCAGCAGGACCAGCCTGAGCCTGTGGTGACGTGGGAGGGAGCAGACAGTGGCCCCACAGACACCAACCCAGAGCTCGTGGGGGGCTGGTCCTTACGGGGTGGCCCTGGACAAGGGGTGCCCTGCTCATCCCCCTGCTTCTCTGCCCCAGGCCCTGCTCTTGTCCCCTCTGAAAAGCCACTTTGGGCCAGCCAAGGCACTCCTGTCTGTGAGGAAAATGACTGCAGGAGCCTCAGACACCTTGTACCATTTCCCCAGCCATGGGGTGCGGAGCAAGTCATCCTGAGGTCTGGAGCACAGGGACACCCAGCACTGCCAGGAATATCCTGGCAGAACCTGAGGAGATTGATGGAGACCTAGAACCTGTAGAGCAGGGTGAGGGATTCATTTCTCAGCCTGAGGCACCACTTGAGGGTGGGCTGAGCCCCCAGGATCCTGATGGGGTCTGTGCACCCCGTGGTGGGCTCACCTGGGACTTTCCCCAGGGACAGCAGCAGCAGAAGCTGCAGTAGTACAGTGGAAGTGGCAATGTCAGGGTCTGAGCTGGTACCCACACACTGCTCCTTCAAAGCACAGCCTGGTACTCCCCTAATCCCAGGCCCCACTCCAGAGGTGAGGAACTGGATGACTCCTTACCTGAACAAACAACTCCGGCGTCAAAAGCATGACCGCAGTAGTGGTTATCCCAACCACCATGTGTGCACTCAGACAAAGCAGTCTCGGTGCCTTGACAGCCTACAGTGTCCAGCCAAATCTGGCCAGATCCTGGCCCAAAATATCCATATGGAGGGACACGGAGAGGAAATCCACAGCCAAGCTGCTTACAAACTACAGCAGCATCTTGTATGTTCCAAAAAGCACCACACACAGTACCCCATTGGCCCTGGCGTTTCACCGCCACTCTCCCAGCACAGCGGCTGTCTCCATCCTCCAGCCTCACCTCCACAGCACCTTCAAACATAGACACAGGGTCGGTTAGGAGGGTACTGAGCCCCAGCACAGTGACTGTGTAGGGTCCTAGGGCTGAGTCCCAGTCTCTGGGGTGTGAGACATCTCCCCTCTGCACTCTTGGGATGCTCACAGACCCATTTCCTTTACCCCGATCCACCATGGGTACCACTCAAATGCACCCACCACCTGCAGGGCTTTATGGGTCCCCAGGGAGCATTGAGATGATCCCCATCTTCCATTCCAACCCTCATTCCCTCCTCAATTACAGGGGAGAGCTCACTCTTAGCCCACACTTACTCAGCCCTTACCCCAGCACAGTCGCACCCAGACGAGCAGCCACAGCACCCAAGAGGTGCAGAGTCCTTTTGCCTCCATCTGCAGCCTCCTGCCCTGATGGCACTGCCCTGATGCACCCTCTCCCTGCCACAGATCCTGGAGACTTGTGCAGGACAACAAACATGGGAGGCCAATATATATCTGCAGGTGCCGGCCCAGCTCCCGGACGAGCCAATCGAAGCAGCAGGCACCATTTTAGACATTATCGGGAGTTATCTCCCTTCTGTCACAGCCCAGCCCTCCAATGAACTTCTCGAGCGCCGTTCATGACCATATATGCAGCACAGCTCCACTGCGGATGTCCTGTTCACTGCTCTGGGGCATCATCATGGGGCCCATCCCAGTGGAACAGGGCAGACCACGGAGGGAAATGGGTCTGTCACACTTTGTATTCCACTCGGGTGACTGGGAACTTTGGGGATCTCATATGCTGTGTTTGCCCGAGTTCCCAAGGTGCAAGTGTCCAGCTTTCCCCATGCCATGAGAACTGTGGAGCTGGGATTGTCCCTGGGATGGGCTGTGTCAGGAAGGGGATGAAAGAGAAACAGCCTCTGATCCTGCTACAGCTCCTCTGTGATGGGAGCAGCATCAGTGAAAGGTCTCTTAGCCACGGCCAGAGACACATCCTGTGAGTGCGGTCTCGTCCACCCCTCTCGGACAGCCTGGTGCTGGTGCCTTGGTCAGGAGCAGGGAGCTGGGACATTTCACTCCTCTGGCAGCAGACAGGGCAGCCCAGGCGCTCAGAGCCCCCCAGCTCTCAGGGTATTCACCCAAGAGCCCGTTATTCCCTTGCCGGGGCTGATCGGCAGATCAAAGCCTCGCCTGCAGGTGCACAAACCACAGCCCACGTGGCCTCGGCAGCCTGCGCCGCGCTCTCCCTGCAGCAGCGACCGAACCAGGAAGACGGTGGTTTCTCTCTGGCCTTGGTTCCCCAAGCAGTGTCACTGCGTGCAGCCACTGTGGCAGCTCCAGGACCTGCTCCCAGGGATGGGGCTGAAGGGGCTGTTCCTGGTGCCTTTGTGCTCATGGCTCCTGGGTGCAGGTCCTAGAAGTGCCGTGCAGTTTCTCATCAGTGATGCTGCATCTCTCCCCACCTGTTGCTGTGGCATACCTTCATACAGTTCTATGCCTCTAGGCTTTAAGGCTCTAACCTTATGGTTAGATATTTTACTTTTTTTTTTTTTAACAAAATGAGTGCTTTTTTATTGAGATATGTTTGGACATTTTATGAACTGCTTCAAATATTATTGTGTATTTTTTTTCCACATTACTTTGTTATGCTACCGTTCCAGGGGATGCTGTCCTCACCCTCTCCAGTGCACTCTGCATTTAACTCCTTCGCCTTCCCTTCCCAGAAGGCCCATGTCTTGGATATTGATTGTGAGGTCACTGCTGCCTGAGTGCCTGATTGGCCAGCAACAGGGGCATGGGTGGGACATGTGCTTTTCATGTCATTCCTCATAGGATAGCTCATAGGCCAGAAGCTGGCACGTGGGTGGGACAGTTGATTCGATCTTGATCTTGAATCTGTTCTGCTATCAAAAAGAGGCCTCTGTGGATATTTTTCTCATGCCTTTCCTTGGGAGTGAGATTACTTCTGCCTCGTCCAACAGCCATTGCTCCCAATCTCCTGTCAGAACATACTTGGAAGCCCCTGACATGCTACAGACCCAAAGGTGATATTAAAACAGGTGTACATATGAAGAAAAGAAACCCAGTACAGACCACACAGTCAACTCAAGCAAGCTCGCTGCTGCTGGACAAGTGTCATTCCTACAGCACACAAACCCTGGAAATCAGAGATTCCTAACACTGCAGGCGTATATGCAGGCCTGCTGGGACAGGGGTGGCCTCTCCAAGTTAATTCTTCGCCAGATACAAGCTGCTGGTCTATCAGGGACTCAAAACGAGATGTCATCATAGTCACCTTCATAGACATATCCTTGCTCCTGGCCTGTAAGCCTCTGAGAAATAAATTAACCTCACTGTAACTTCCTCAGCCCTAAGACAAATGCTGACATATCATCTGCTTAGGCAGATATGATCTCAAAAGCACAGACCTGGTTGTGTACCTGCTATAGCCCTACTAACGGGTAAAGTAGAAATGATCTCACAGTCACAACTCTCCTGGTGACCAAATCATGCTCCAGACAGGTGCTTCTAAGTCATGGATTACATTTCCCCCCACCATATGGCAATACAGTCGCCCCTGGGCATCTCAGACAGCAATAGACTCTGTATGTTGGCAAATTAATAAAGGCTTGAATGCAAACTTATATTCATAAGCTGAAACCTATTTGAAAAATAACACTGGGCAAGAGATGGGGAAAAAAAATCCTCATTTCCACAAATTCAATATTGGACTGGGTGATCACAAGGCAGGCAAGAAATGATCAGATACAAATGGAAAGAGACATTCAAGTTTCACAACACATTAAACAAAATGTGTTTGTTCAATACTCAACTCGTTTGTGAGGGACCCTTAAATCATCAGAACTATTTCCTTGTAAGCTGTGCTAACCTGCTATTGCCCAAGAATCAGCTGGATGTTGCTGAGAAAACACAATATGCCTGCCTGGCTTTGTGGGAAATTCAGTCCGTGTGTGGTTTCACACACTGGGGCTGCTAACACTTACTCTGCCAGTCTCACCATCTCTTCCACAAGTACTCTCACTACTGGGTCTCTAAAAGCAGCACTGGGAGATGCCACCCTTTTCTCACCTGCCTGGCCCCACACCGTCTTTAACACTCACCTCCTTTGGTTTGACAGTGGGCAGCCGTGATGCGGCAAGGGAGAAACATTTTCCCTTGCTCTCATGTCCCTCAGAACAGCCGTCTGTTGGAATTGTCCCCTCTACAGGGGCTTTCAGACCTGGAGGAAGCTCACAAGAGCAGCAGGTACCCAGAGCTGTTCTTCAGAGGGACCTTGAGGCTACAGAAATGCGCTGCTGGGAAAAACAAAGGCTGCACAAGGTCCCCTTCCTACTGAGGAACACGTCTCAACCATGGAAAACAAAACTTCCTCAAGTCCATCGGGCTGTAAGGGCAGGAGGGGAGCAGGGAAAACAGAGCAAGGCATTCAAGGCTGCTTGCAGAAGTGGAAGCAGAGCCCCAAGGGGAGCCCGGCCTCTGGGCAGGCAGCCGCCAGCAGCGCCATGGGGCTGCGTGAGGAGCCCTCCTTGGCACCCAGCAAGCCCAAGGCCACGCACTGCTCTCTGCCGCCAGGCTCAGCAGTGCCAGGGGGAGTCCAGCACACGCAGACCCTTCCTCACGGCGGCCCCCGTGGGCCCTGCCGCTGCCTTCCTCCCACCGCACAGCCATGGAACATTCCAGAGGGGCAGTTATCGCCACGGGAACACGGATGCTTCCCAGGGCTGCGCCTCACAGTGGCCCCAGTGCTGGCCACGCAGCAGCAAGGCCAGGTGAGCAGCAGGGCCGCGCAGCACCAGGGGCCACCCGTGGTGTCCACAAGATGCAGGGGAGCTGTGGGGCTGCAGGGCAGCCTGCGCGATGCCTCCCAGGGGAGGCCCCAAAGCCAGCGCGCGACACTTGGCGCTCATTGCTGCAAATGTAAACAATTCCATTCCGTTGCAGACTCAGGAGAGTGAAATAAAATGGACAAATATGAAGTTGAAGAGATGGATTGGGAGAGCTTGGTGCAGGTACTGTGCGTGCAGGCAGAGGCTGCGCGGGGACGGCTGGCGCTTGGCTCTGCGAGAGCAGCCGCAGGGCTGGTGGCAGAGGTGGCAGGGAGCTCCGGCAGGCCTGGGTGCTGGGGCAGAGCTGCGCCAGGGCCAGGAGCGGCCAAGGCCTCGGGGGCTGCAGCCTGAGCCTGGCGCCCTGGCTCTGTGCACCGCCTGCCCCGCGCACGCAGGGGACACGAGGCCCCGTGCACAGAGCCAGTGCTGCCACCGTGACCATCCCCACAAGCTCTCCTGTTCTCTTCCAGACTCCCGACATCCATAGCCTGATTGGCTGCACCAACAATGAGGAGCCTATGGAGTGGGAGAGCTCCTTTTGCGGCCTGCAGGTATTGTCCCTGCTGCAGGTTGCATGGGTAGACCTGGGGCCGGATCTGGCCCCTTCCCTATTTCCCGATTCCCACGACTGGAGGAGGGACCCTGGGACTAGGACTTCCTGCCTGAGGCACCTCCCCTGCAAACACCTACTTCAATCTTGCAGATTCCGTGCATTGATGGGACTGCCGGAAATGATCCTGAACCAATGGAATGGCTGAGCTATGGCAGCAGCCAGGTACGGCCCCAAGAGCCCTTGCACGCACTTGTCCTTCCTCTTCCCCACGCACTGTCCCCACCAAGGCCTCCTGCTCTCTTCCAGATGATGGGGAGCAGCGGCCTGGTTGGCTGCAGCCAGGAGGAGCCCATGGAGTGGGAGAGCTCCGGCTGCACCCCCAGGTATGGCCCCTGCTGCCGGCTGCACGGGCAGAGCTGGGGCTGTGCCCGGCCCCTTGGCGCTGCTCCGCGCTGCCTTTGGGGAGCAGCCGCGCGGGAGCCTGGCCCAGGTGTGCGGGCGCTCTGGCGGGCCGCGGCGCCGGGGCAGAGCTGCACAGGGCGCAGGAGCGCCCAAGGCCTGGGCACCTGCTGCCTCAGCCCCTCTGCCGGCCTCTGGGCTGCGCTGGCCACGCCAAGCCTCTGCCAGGGCACCAATGACGGCAGCGCTGCTGCCAAAGAGCCCGCGCAGCCGCCAAGGAGCCTCTGCTCCACGGGAGCCCCCGAGCCGCTCCTCGGCCCTGCTCACGCCTCCTTTTCCCTTGCAGGCCAAGCTCCCCTTCAGCCTGGCTGCTGCTGGGAAAGTGCTGGGCCCACGGACGCCAGCAGTAACTTCTTGTTTGTATTTTACATTATACACTTTTATAGTAGCATTTATTGTTATTAATATTGTTGTTGGTTTTATTGTCATTATTGTTGATTATATTGTTGTAATTTTTCTTGTTATTGTTTTTAGGTTGTTATTTTTGTTGTTGTTTACATATATATTCCCGGATAATTTTTCTTGTGTTGTGTTGTTTCCAAGTTAGGTCAGGCACAAAAATCATCCCCGTTGCAGATGTGTGTGTAGCCCTAAGATTTCAGCCCCTAGGGGCAAGTGGGGGCCAGCAAAGGTTCCCTCTAGGATTTCTTTTCACACGTGGCCCTTGGGATGCCACAGCCCATTTTCCACCCTTTTTCTTTTTTTATTCTTTTTCACTTCTTCTTCTTTTTCATTTTTCTATTCTTCTTGTTTCTTTACATTTTTTTCTTCTTTACCTTTCCTTTTTTTCTTTTCCTGTTCTTTATTTTTATCACTGTTTCCTCTTTGTTTTCATTCCAATTCTTTTTCTTTTTATTTGTTTTTATTCTGTTCTTTCCTACCTTTTATCTTCTTTTATTTCCTCCAAGCGTGGCTCCCTGGGAGAAAACAGTGGCAGGGAAAAGGAGTGTAGGACATCACTGAACCAGAGAGCATTCCCCAAAGGCAGCAGGGACCGCAGCTCTGCTCAACACTCAGGTGCTCCCCTTCTAAATGCCTGCACTCAAGCTGTGCCAGGAGAGGACAAGCTCATCCTCAGGAGAACAGGCATTGCTTTCTGGAAAGGACGAGAGCCTCCAAGGCCAGACCCTCAAAGAAACATTGTTTCTTTTGTAGCAATGTGTATCCATTCCAATGCCAGGCTGTGGGATTTCTTGCTCACTTACGTGGTTGGGAGTGAATAGATGGTGCTGGGCAAAGCGGGACAAGCGAGGAGGAAGACGAGGAGGTTGTTGGCAGATGAGCTGGAAGGCAGCACTGCCAGGCCCAGTGGGAGTCGCGTGGCACACGGGGAGCAGCTGAGTGCACCCAACAGCCTGGCTCATTGTGGCCAATGACCACCTGCAGGGACCAGCCCTCACGCACACGCTCGCCCCACTCCTGCTTCACTGCTTTAGCCCTCTCTTCACTTTCCCCCAGAGAAGATGCCCTGGATCTGCTGCATCTCTGCATGGCTCTTGCTTTGGGAAAAAGACCAAGAGGGCATCCTCAGATCCTGAAGGATCTACAAGTGTCCCACGGTCCTGATGTGCAGGCAGCGCATGGGGCAGGGTGCACTCCAGGATGGGGAAAGGTCTCCCCAGCATGGACCCAGCAACAACCCTTGGTATCTCAGCCCACCACAGCCCTCCTGCTTGGGCAGCCACCCCCAGCAACCTGCCCCTGCTGAGTCCTGTGAATGTCCAATGTTGGACGAGTGCTGGAAATGGCCAAAGTGAGAGACCAATCCGTGACAAATGCCCTGCGGCCCCTTCACAGTCAGGCCATGCAACCAAGGACACCCAGCTCAGCAAACGTCCTTTTCCTCTCCGGACCCTCTCCAGCCCAGCCCAGCCCCTCTCCAGCTCTCCCCACCTGCCCTGCCCTCTCCCAGCCCACCCAGCAGAGCAGACCAGGCTGGGGGTGGCCCCACAGCAGTGCCCACCGCAGGGCACTCACCCCACAGCCCCAGCCCCACTGTGGGCACAGCAGCTCCAGGGGACAGGGCTGTGTGTGTCAGGTGCCCCATCAGGCTCCAAGCTGGAACTGGCCCCAGTGGCATACGGACACAGAGGACAGGGACACTCTGTGCCTCTTGTTCCTGCATCCCAGAGCTTCCCTACCCCAGGCTGCCTGCAGCCCCCATGCCAGCCCCTCTCTCCAGCACAACACAAGGCTCCCTGCCCTGGGGCTCTGCTGGCACCTCCTGCTGCCAGGGACACAGCAGCCAGCCCATAGCTGACATGCACAGAAACATATTTCTTTTCCCCATTTATTCCTCCTTCTAAGAGCACAATTGCTCCTTTTCCCCTTCCCCGGGGATATCCCTGCTCCCTGGAAAACCCTTCCCAGGGTGAATTCCTTAGTTATGGTCTGCCTGGAAGCTCCTGGAGCCTCCCTGATGCTCCCTGCAGGACCCCGAGATGCTGGTGCTGCTCTGCAGAGTGAGTGGGCTGTGGTGCTCTGGAGTCACAGGGTGACTCTGCAGTTGTTGTGGTCATGGTTGGACACAGACCCAGATTGACAGGCATCATTGTACCTGAAACACCATATCAAAAGAGACTTCTATCTGTGAATGATGCTCTGAGCAATCACAGGGCATATAAAATGTCTCAGGCTGTGTTCATGTGTCCCTAGATCCAGACCATGAGCTATCATGAGTGGCTCTTGAAGTTCCTTTCCCTGTGCCTGCAAGGTCCCCAATGTGGTCATAGGCCACCATACGGGGGACAGTCCCAGGCAGATACTACTTGGCCATTCATCACTATCAGGAGCACCAAGTACTCACAAGTGAGAACTGAATCCAGGCCTTATTCCCTAACATATCCCCCCAGGAGCTCATTGCCTTGGGCCCATGAAGAGCCCCAGAAAAGCAACAAGCATCTCTCAGGCTGAAAATTCAGCAAATTCTCAGCAAATTCTTGGCACCAGCTTTGGAAGAAGAGCCCAATCCACAAGATGCACTGAAAATATACCCTTTAATTAGGGGAATGACAGCTCTGACACAATGATAGACACATTTAAAGAAAACTTATGGGTCAGAAAGACACGGTTAAGACCTCTGGAGAAGCGGGATGAATTCAGAAACTTGTGCACAAACCTCATTATTAAAGCAAGAATGCCGAAATCACAGGAGTCGTCTGAGAGAAATTAGATATCACTTGAGTAGAAGGATGGGATTTCAGCTTATTGCTGCTGAAATATTACCAGTTGAATCATTTTTTTCAGTGCATCCCTGAGTTCCTTGTTCCTCATGCTGTAGATGAGAGGATTCAGTGCTGGAGGCAGAACTGAGTACAGAACAGCTACAACCAGATCCAGAGCTGGGGTGGAAATGGAGGGAGGCTTCAGGTAGGCAAACATGCCTGTACTGACAACCATACAGACCACGACCAGGTGCGGGAGGCACATGGAAAAGGCTTTGTGCCGGCCCTGCTCTGAGGGGATCCTCAGCACAGCTCTGAAGATCTGCACGTAGGACACCGCAATGAAAATGAAACAACCGAAAGTTAAACAAAGACTAACCAAAAGAAGCCAAACTTCCCTGAGGTAGGAGTGTGAGCAGGAGAGCTTGAGGATCTGAGGGATCTCACAGAAGAACTGTTTCACCACATTGCCTTGGCACAGTGGTATGGAAAATGCGTTCCCAGTGTGCAGGAGAGCATTGAGAAAATTAGATGCCCAGGCAGCTGCTGCCATTTTGACACAAGCTCTGCTGTCCATGAGGGTCCCATAGTGCAGGGGTCTGCAGATGGCAACATAGCGGTCATAGGCCATGACTGTGAGGAGAGAAAACTCTGCTGAAATGAAAAAGGGAAACATAAAGACCTGTGCAGCACATCCTAAGTAGGAAATGGCCCTGGTGTCCCACAGAGAATTGTGCATGGATTTGGGGACAGTGGTGGAGATGGAGCCAAGGTCGAGGAGGGAGAGGTTGAGGAGGAAGAAGTACATGGGTGTGTGGAGGCGGTGGTCGCAGGCTACGGCTGTGATGATGAGGCCGTTGGCCAGGAGGGCAGCCAGGTAGATGGCCAGGAAGAGCGAGAAGTGCAAAGCTGCAGCTCCCGCGTGTCTGAGAATGGCAGGAGGAGGAATTCTTTGAGGGAGCTGCTGTTGTTTCGGAGCACTGTCCAATGAGGAAAAAGCGTCAACAGGTTAGAATAGGCTTCTCTGAGCAAAACTCCTTCTACTCCTCTTAGTAATACCACATTGCCTGTCTCCTTTACCTTGTTCATCTCCCTTGTTTGACCTCTGGTTTGTGCTGACTGAGTGTGCTCTTCATCTCTGCTTGTGTCAGTCAGTCCTGCTCTTGTGGGTGGTGTAAATGGAGGTTTCCAACTGCCTCATGTATTTGGTGAGGAGACCAGGGGATGGGCACCATGAGCTGAGTGAAGGGGATTTGATCCAAGGACTGAGTAGCAATATTCTCTAATTACTCTTGCACAAATGGCATCACTCATGACAGCTCTTTCTAAAAGAAAAAATTGTTTGGAAGGATTCATCTCCAGCTTACCCTTTTGAACAGAAGTGCCTGAAATGGACCCTGTCCTCCAAGCATCTTAACATCTTCACTCTTGCTTGACACAATGCAGTGGGAGAGGGACGTTTCTGCCTTAACTGCAGCTGACTCCCTGTCCTTAGCTTGAGGGAGCAAGAACCAGACCAGAACGAGAGGTGAAGAGAGCAACACTATGAACCTTATGCCAAGGGACAGGAAGGAGTAACAGACAGAGGAGCATTGGGGAAAGTCTTCACCTCCCCAAGCTGTGCACACCACCTCCCAGACAGCAACATCTCCAGACAGTCCCTCTCAGTCCCCTTCTCCTGCAGTGGGAAAGGACCAGGCTGCAGGAGAGACAGAGCCCCTCTTCTACCAAGGAGGGTACTCACGGCTGGGACCCCATGGCCTTGAGGGGTTGGAGAGGAGACACGGGGCTTTGCTCAGAGGAAGACATCCGCGTTGCAGGGACTGACTGGGGGGGAGTGATCCAAATCTCCCCTTCCCACAGTGATTATGTTTCTAGTTTCCTCCCATTTGCTGATTTTATCTCCACTGCTGGAGCTCTTCCTGATGGCAGCAGTTCCTCTTGCCCATGTCTTCTCCCTGCCAGTGCCACACAACCCATCCCACCCCCTGGACACTTACTCTGCCCTACAGCAGTATATCAGCAGCAGGGCGCTGTCCAGGGACATCTCTCTGCAGGTAGTAAGGAGAAGGTCAGACAAGCCCTGGTGAGGCCAGAGAAGGTGATGCTGGTGCTGTCTGCAGTCAGGGGAAGGGGACAAGGGTTTTCTGAGGTTCCTCACAGATCTCTCCATTTAAAGGACTAGAGTGTCAGGGTCCTGCTCTAACCTGGCATTTCCTTTCCATACACCCTCAGCTCTTTGCAAAGAGGACACAAGAAATCTCCTGATCTTAGACATTAACACTGCCTTCACTGTCCTCTTGAAAAGGCTCTTTCAGAAATGAACCTGTCCTTATGGGAGTCTCTCCTCACATCCAGAGCTTCTCCCCGCAGCACCATGGGGGTATCCCAGGCAGGGTTAGTGCTGCAGTCCCAGGCAGGTGGCACTGCCCTGGGGACACAGCACCCTGCGGCACAGAGACACTGCTCTGAATTGCAGCCCATGGAGACCTGGGTGCACTCATTGGCTTCATACCCCTGCACCATCTCGAGGAGAAGGCAGCCATGATGCCCGGTCCCTTTGATGGTCTGGCTGGGAATCCCTGCTCCAAAGCACCACCAGCTCCAAGCAGGAGAAGCTGGGAGAGCCGCCCCAGCTGGGGAAGGTGCTACATTCAAAAGATCCTTCCAGTAACCACAGCAGTGTTGTCCTGCAGACAGACACTTTCCGTATCTCAGGCTGGTCAGATTTCTCCCTGCAGTGAGTTCTCAATTGTCCTCCCATTCCCAACTGTTCCTCACCTGTCCCTCACTTTTGAGCGACTCATCCCAGCCTGGTGCCTGTGGGCAGTACCCTGAGTCTTGCTGCTCCTTTATGAGGAGCTGCTCCTGGGCAGAGCTGTCTCTCTGCAGCACCTGCCAGGTTGCCATGGGCTCCCGCAGTCCCAGGAGCCAGGCCCAGCTCAGGAGCAGGGACCGAGCTTAAGACAGAATAATTCCTGTCTCCTCTGCAGCCTTCAGGCATTTCTGGAGCTTCAGGGCTGTGACAGGGGAAGCAGGCTGGGTGTCTGCAGGATGCATGGACACAGCTGCAGGTATGAACCAGCATGGGACAGGCTCTGGTGGAGACAAAGGCTCTGCCTGGGCTCACAGACACCAGAGGAGGTCTTCATCCTCTTGGCTATGGCTGTTGTCTCTGCCACCGAGGCCTTCCAGGAGACACTGGAGCCTCAGTGTCCCTCTTGCTGACACCCCAAAAGGTGTCATATCATTGTCCTGAACTGAGCACTGTGCACTCTCACCCACACACCATCCCCAAGAGGACCTGGAAAACATGTGGGAGAAAGGATCTCCTTTCCCAGAAGCTCAGTGGCCGAGCTTGCACATTTTGCCTGATAAAATACCTCAAGGGTTAATGTGGCATCAGAGCCACCTGCATGTTTCCTCTGCCTACTTGTTATCAGTGATGACAAGTTTCTGCTCTAATCAGTCCCTGGAGCCACTTCACTGCAAACAGCTATCAGTGGGACCCATTAAAACTCAACAAAATGTTGGGGGTTGATCTTGACACTGAATTCTCCTCTCAGTAACTGAGGTTCATGGATTCAGCACCAAATACACCACGGGACTCATTAAAATACAAAAAGGTGGAGACATCAATAATATACAAGTATTTCTGATTTTACAGGTTTTTATTGTTACTATTAACATCCAGCGACAGCAATATTCTGGAATTGGAATCAATCCAGAATGACTCCCAATGAAGTCTGGACATCTAGGAGAACCAGTGTCCCAGAGCTCAAGCACTGTATGGACACTCTTCCTTCCCTCCCCAACCTGCCATTTCTCACGTCAGCCACCTGGGACTTCCATCACGCTTGTTAGAAGCTTCTCTGTTCTACTGAAATCAGCAACTGAAAGTTAGAGCTCATCTGCTGCAACTCCCAACTGCTTTCCTTAGAGAGTTCCATAGAGAACCAACTGCAAATAAACACAGGGGTTTTCTTAACCGCAAAGAAACAAATAAAGCATGAAATAATTTCATAAATAATAACTGTGCTCTTTGAGTGTAGGCCAAGTCCAACATGCCAACAGCGAGGTTCCCTTGGTGTTGGAACACTAAGGAACAGCCTTCCTGAAAGACAGAGCAACCTTTAAACTCCTTGAAGTGCAAACCAGTAGCTGGGTCCCAGAGTGAACAAAGAGTAACAGGGGGAGTCACAATACTGTGGTTCTACAATGGCCAACTCGTGGCCTGTAAAGATGGTGTTAGAAATTGTCAGTTTAAGCAGGACATGTGGGAATGGAAGAGCCACACAGCTCCTGGGGGTCCTGGGTCATGATGTGGGCCATGCTGCTTTTGGAGATCCCAGACCTGCCTGCGCTTCTCTTCAAAAGTAGGGAAAAGGCCTTGATGCAAGACCCTAGAGAAGAGGGATTTTCCTGGCTGCTCAGAGCAACCCAAAGAAGGACTTGGGGATGTCAAAGGAAACTCAATCCCCAACACCAAAAGCACTGGACCCTCCTGGACCCTTAAGATGGGAGCAGCAGTGGGCAGGGGAAACATCCACGTTCCCGACTTCCTCCATCAGGCCTTCAGCTCTACAGCTTCTCATGGCTTCAGGGGAGCTCCCTAAACCAATACTTACCATGACCCTAGTGCATCGAGCAGACACAGAGGAGACAGGGGAGAGAATGGGGAAAGACCCCAGGGTGCAGAGTGCGCCTTCTTGTGCCAAAGACAGGATGCTAGAGGCTGAATAGGCAACTGAAAGAAAGGAGGAAAGGTGTGCTTTGCTTTTCAGTGTCTGGAATGCCACATATCTGAAAGCTCCAAAAGGGATGCAGTCTCCCTTCTTCAAGATTGTGTCCAGGACTGTGCAAACACTACAGGAAGAGGAATGTTGTTTGTTGGAAGCTTCAGCAGTAGGGGAGCTGGGAGATGGTCATCTCACCAACTTGTGAACAAGTCCAAATTCAGCTCCTGAGGCACAGCAGTGCCTTACAGGCTCCATACAGGAGCCTGGACAGCAGTGGTGCAGTGTGTGGGCCTGTCCTGAGACAGGGTCCAGGCTCAGAAGTGTGGCAGATCCAGGGTGCCAGGGCTCTACAGATCCCAAAGAGAGGCAGGTGCCAGGAACTATACCCAGGGGAGAAACACTACTTGGAGGTGTAATGGCAATCCCCAAAGCATAAGTAAGGTGCAAAAGAGAAATGGCTTTCCCAGATGGGGTCAGATGGAAGAAAGCTGGGCATAATTCATAAAATTTGAAGAAACTTCCTCAGATTTTCTACCACATTTTCTCACCACAGACCAAGAAACCTTCCTGAGGACTTTTAAAAGCAAAGAGCCTGTAGAGCCTTTCACAAAAGAGTAGATTCCTTGAGGTTGCAGCAGGGGATCCAGTTCCCTACTGAAGGCAGGTCGCAATAGGCAGGACCTTGGGGCTTTTTCCATTGAACTTTGGGTTATCTCCAAGGATGGAGATCTGAGAATCTCTCTGGAACCTGTGCCAGAGTTTGGTCATGATCATAGAAAAAAAGACTGGTTCTTAACATCTAAGAAGAATTTCCCATTGTCTTTTTTTTTTCACTCACTGTTGCCTCACATGCCATTAGTGTGACCCTCCAAGAATATCCACCTGCTCTGAGCCCTCCACAAAGGAGCTGTGCACAGCATGAAGATCCCCCTTGGACTTCTCTGGTCTACTCTGAACAAACCCTGCTCTCCCAGCACCTCGTTTTCTGCCCCACACTCCAGCCCCTGACCATCATCTTCTTGTCCCTGTGCTGGACTCCCTCTCACTTCTTAGTGCCTGTGCAGAACTGGAGAGACCGAATGGGATCTGGTTTACAGACATGGTCTCGTAATCCCGCTCCATCCCAGGAGCTTCTCCATGTGCTCGGACATGCACGTGCATCTACATGCATGTGCTCAGACATGCGTGTGCTTGGGTGTGTGTGTGCTCGGATGTGCGTGTGTGTGTGTGTCCGTGTGTGCGTGCACTATTAATGCTCCTGTCTCTTCTTGGTGGGGCCCGCATGGCCTGGGGGCCGCGTGTGAGTCCTAGCCACCCATGTGCGCGGTGCGTGTGAGCTGGCGAGTGTGTGCACTGCACACGGGAGACACACGCCAGGTGTGCGAGTCTTCACAGCCACCTGTGCCTCCTGTGACACGTGTGTGCTTGTCAGCACACTCACATCCTGCATGGGCAGGACATGTGTTCTCATGCATTTGGTCATGTCACCCGTGTGTGAGACACGTGGGTGCCTGTCGTCACACTCACGTCACCCGTGTGTGAGACACGCTGGTGCTCGTGCACATGTCCATGACTCCCGCTTGCAGCACACATGTGTGCTCGTGCGCACCCCCCTAAGGTCCCCATCTCTTCTGCTCGGATTATGGGAATGGGCACAGGCTTGCGGGCCCCCGCTCCATCCGTTGACCGCCCCATCCTCCGCAGGCTCCCTGCAGAAGCTGCGGATGGTGCGCAAGGTGGCCAAGGACCCTGACACCACCACTGCTGAGCCCCAGGTGAGACCCAAGGGGGTCCTATGGGTGGGAGAGCCGGGACTGAAGGGTTCCTTTCCCCAGGGGGGACACCAGGGGATCTGGGGGGTCCCAAGAGGTCTGCGGGGAGGGTGCCAAAGGGGCCCCTGGCACTTAAGGTCTGGGGGGTCCCATGGCTGTCACAGGGCAGAGCTGGTGGGAGTGGGTACCAATGGGGTGGATCACTGGGGCTTTTGGCGAGGGTCCCAGAGCACTGGGGGGTCCAAAGGGCACAAGGATCCTGTCCTGTGGTGCAGGCAGGGGTTGGGAAATGGTTCCGGGGGCTTCCCAAGATGCCCTATGGTGCAAGAGGGGGGTTCTGAGGGGTGTGCAGGGGCCGAGGGGCGCCCCAGGCTGCAGGCAGGGGAGTCCCAAGTGGATTCCAAGGGAGAAACATGGGGGTCACAAGGAGTCGGGGGGGGGGTGTCCCACGGGTGCCCCAGGGTACAACATGGGGGTTTAAATGGGTCTGAGGGGATTCCAGGGTGCAACAGGAGCGTCCCCAGGGGTCTGGGGTGGGGGTTCAGTGGTGCCCTACGGCGCAACAGGGGGAGTCTCAAAGGGTCCGAAGGGACCATGGGTGCTCCAGGGTGCGCACAGGGGTTCCCAGTGGGTCTTGAGGGGCACAGTGGTACCCTAGAGCAAAGACAGGATGGACCCAAGGGGCCTGGGAGCCCCAAGGATGCCTGGTGAAACAGGGGAGCCCCAAAGGGTCTGGTGGGGCCCATGGGTGCCTCAGGGTGTAGGCTGGGGGGGTCCCAAGGGATCAGTGGTGTCCCGTGGGTCCCCCAGTTTACAGCAGAGGGATTCCAAGGGGTCTGGGGATCCCATGAGTGTCCCAGGGTCCAACATCGGGGTTCCAAGGGGTCTGGCGTCCCCATGGTGCAACACAGGGATCCCAATGGGTAATGGTGGTCCAGGATGCAGGCAGGGGGGTCCCAAGGGGTCGAAGGGTCCCATGGGTGCCTCAGGGTGCAACAGGAGGGGGGTCCCAGTGGATTGGGGGTCGGGAATGATGCCCAGGGTGCAGGCGGAGGGATCTCAGTGTGTCTGGGAGGTTCCAAGGGTGCTCAGGGTGCAAGAGTGGGTCCCAGTGGGTGTGTGTGGAGCAGGGGGGGCAGGTCATGGGTGCCCAGGGTGCAGACAGGGGGGTTAGGAGGCATCTGTAGGGGGGGAGGGTTCCAAAGGTTCCCTGTGGTGTAAGAGGGGAATCCTAAGGGGTTTGGTGGGGTCCCATGGGTGCCCCAGGGTGTGGGCAGGGCCTTCTGAAGGGTCTATGGGGGTTCCATGAGTGCCCCAGGGTGCAGCAGGGGAGTCCCAAAGGGTCTGAGGAATCAAGGGAGTCCCAGGGTACCTGCCTGGGGGGGTCCCAGTGGGTCTGGAGAGCAACGAGGGTGTCTCAGGGTGCAGGCCTGCGGGTCACAAGGGGACTGCAGCTGGGTGAGGGGGGCAAAGGTGCCCTGCGCTGCAACAGGGGGTCCTGAAGGATCTGGTGGAGTCCCCTGGGTGGCCCAGGGTGCAGGCAGCAGTTTGCAAGGGGCTGGGGATCCCCAGAGTGCCCTGTGGTGCCATAGGGGCTCTCAACGGATCTGGGGGTCCCATGGGTGCCCCAGGGTGCAGGTGGGGGTACCAAGAAGTCTGGGGGAGGCCAAGGGTTCCCCAAGGTGCAACCGGGGGATCCCACTGGGTCTGTGGGGTTCCCAGGCTGCTTCAGGATGCAGGCAGGGTGGTCCCAAGGCATCTGGGGCTCCAGTGATTACCCTGAGGTGCAGGCAAAGGGATCCCAATGGGTCTGGAGGGGATCCCATAAGTGCCCTATGGTGCAGCTAGGGGTTCCAGTGGGTCTGGAGAGCTCCAAGGGGCAGCTGCGGGAGGAGGGAAACTCCACAGAGTGACTGGAGCTCCAGGGGGAAGGGGGCCCTGCCCCCCTGCACTGCTGGGTGCCTCCTGGTGACACCGAGCCCGGCACAGGGCTCCCCGCGGGTGCTGCGCTCCAAGGAGCTGGAGGGGGCCGTGGGGTCCAGCACCCCCCTCACGCCGGAGCTGCAGCTGGAGACGGGGCCCGCGGCCCCGTGAGCCCCCGCACAGGTGCCCCCGCGTGCGGCGCCCCTCGCCCTGCGGCCCCCGGCACCCAGTGCCCCTGGGGCGCTGCCACCGGGACCCGCCACCCTGGGGTTCCCAGCACCAGGAGCCCTCCCTGCTGGGTCCCAACCAGCAGGACCTGTCACCTTTGGGCCCTCAACCCCAGGACCCCTCATTCAGGGACACTTCCCATCAGGGCACCCCGACCTCGGGCTCCCAAACCCAGACCCTTTCATCCCTAAAACTTCAGCCCATGTTTCCATCGTTAGAGGACCCCCACCCACAAGACCCCCCACCCAAGGCCAATGGCCCAGGGACAGTTCATCAATGGGAAGAAGTCTGCAGGACCCCTCACCCGCCTGCTCTGACCATCAGGCTACTTCAGTCCCAGAGGACCCTTCATCCATGGGCCCGGCCCTCCCAGGACCACTTCACCCATGGACCCCCATTCCCAGGACCCCATCGACCCCCACCTATGCAACCCATCATCCGTGGGCCCTGGTACACTGGACCCTAATTTCCAGACCCGCCCCCCCCCAGCTCCTTCCCCCATGAATCCCCAGCTCTCAGACCTATCACCTGTAGGCCTTGCTTCCCTGCACCCTTCTTCCATAGTGCCCGCTGCCCTGGACCCTTCACCCGTGGGCCCCCACTGCCAGCTACCATCCCCCATGGACCCCAGACCCGAGGCCCCACAACTGGTGTCCCCCAACCTGCAGGACCCATCTCCTGTGGGCGCAAAACGGCAGCACCCATCACCAAGGGTCCCCATCAGCAGCCCTACCTTCATCAGTAGCCCTGGACCCTTCATCAGTAGGTCCCCCTACCCTGGATCCTTTACCCATGGACCTCCACATCCTGAACACTTTGCCCATGGGCCCCACTTCCCTGGACTCTTTATTCATGGGCCCCGCTTCCCTAGACCCTTTACCCATGGGCCCCGCTTCCCTGGACCCTTTATCCATGGGCCTCGCTTCCCTAGACCCTTTACCCATGGACCCTGCTTCCCTAGACCCTTTACCCATGGACTCTGCTTCCCTGGACCCTTTATTCGTGGGCCCCCACCTCCCGGCCCCTTCTCCCATGGGCCCCCATCTCCTGAGCACTTTCCCCGTGGGTCCCAGCTCCCCAGACCCTTCTTCCGTAGGGGCCCAAGCCCCTGAACACTGCAGCGAAGGGGTCCCCATCTGCTCGGGTCCACCCCCTCCAGAAGCCACCACCCATGGGCTCCCACTTGCAGAACAGTTCATCTGGGGGTCCTTGTCCTCAGTGCCCATCCCCCCGCTAGCACAGTTGATCCAGAGGCCCTATGAACCATCCCACTTGTGCCCCCACTCTTAGGACCGTTGACCCTTGGGTTCCCTTTCCTCAGCGTGATCCTCCCCACAGCAGCCGCAGGGCCCTGTTGCCAGGATCCATTTCATACAATGCCATTTCATAGAATGCTTAAGGTTGCAAAGGACCTCTACGGGTCATGTAGTCCAACCGCCCTGCACACGCAGGGTCACCTAGAGCACGTGGCACAGGACTGTGTCCAAGCGGGTTTGAAGATCTCCAGAGAAGGAGACTCCACAACCTCTCTGGGCAACTGGTTCCAGTGCTCTGGCACCCTCACTGTTAAGAAAATTGTTCCTTAAGTTCCTGTAGAATTTTGGTGCTTCAGTTTCCGGTCGCTCCCTCTAGTTCTGTCAGTGGCCACCAGTGAAAAGAGGCCAGCACCATCCTCCTCACTGCCTCCCTTGAGGTACTTCTAGACACTGCTCAGGTCCCCTCTCAGCCTTCTCTTCTCCAGGCTGAACAGGCCCAGCTCCCTCAGCCTCTCCTCATAGGGCAGATGTTCCAGGCCCCTGATCATCCTCGTAGCCCTGTGCTGGACTCTCTCCAGCAGATCCACATCCCTCTTATACTGTGGGGCCCAGAACTGGACACAATACTCCAGATGTGGCCTCACCAGGGCTGAGTACAGGGGCAGGATCACCTCCCTCGACCAGCTGGAGATGCTCTTAATGCACCCCAGGATCCCATTGGCCTTCTTGGCCATGAGGACACACTGCTGCCCCATGGTCATCTTGTCCACCATGATGCCCAAGTCCTTCTCTGCAGAGCTGCTCTCCAGAAGGTCGGTCCCCAGCCTGTACTGGTGTCTGGGGTTATTCCTTGCAGTGGGGCTGCGTGTGTGGCGCACGCGCACCCAGCATGCATCGCGCGTGTCGCGTGCTCACCACGTGCGCATCTTGCAGGTGTTCCGCGTGCACCATGCATCCACTGCAGGTGTCTTACATTCACACTTTGAATGGGTTGCACACCTGTCGCACGCATGTTGCCCAAGTGTTCTGCACACATCACACGTGCGTTTTCCTTGCATTCTGTGTGTGTTGCCCATGCATTACCCACTGTTCTTCATGTGTTGTGCGTGGGTTGCACTGTGCACTAAGCAGCACAGAGCCCATCTCCATGTCCGGTCTCTTTAATGCTCATGCCTGCAGTGTTAAAAACATCTGTCCCCATGAAGAATCCTCACCAGATATGATGGGGTAGAATGGAAAATTGCCAAACAAAGTAATCGTAGTTGTAAAATTGGAAAAGTAATTATAAAAGTAATTGCTCTGCAGGGCCCCTGCGGCAGAGTCCAGCCCTGCCGGGGCAGCCAACGCGCCCCAGGGCCCCAACCTGCCCCGCACACAGCCCCGCGACGCCCTGCAGGGCCCGGCAAGATGGCGCCACCCGAGGCAGGGAAGGGCGGAGCTGCTGGCGGGGCAGGAGGCCGCAGCGTTGCCATGGCAGCTGACAGCCAATGGCTGTGCTGGGCATGAGGAGGTCACTGCTGCCGCAGCCTCTGATAGGCCAGCTGCAGGGAGAGGGCGTGGCTGCTGCTTGGGCGGTCCCTGCTGCGGGCAGAGCTGATTGGGCAGCAGCAGGGCTGGCTCTGCCTGGTGACTGTGAGGTCACCGCTCCCGCAGCGCCTCATTGGGCAGCAGCCGGGCCCTGCGGGGCTCTGCGCTGCTGAGATCATCTCCGCGGAGCAGCTGCTGAGCCCGGGCTGGGCTCCTGGCGGGGAAGGGCTGGGGAGGCCATTGCTGCCCTGGAGGGCAGGGCCAGAGAGCTGGGCGGGACGGCGCTGTGACGTCATGTCTTTGTGAGTGCCTGATTGGCCGGCAGCAGGCAGGCAGGCGTGGGCGGTGGGTGGGGGGGTCTCTGTGGTGAGAGGAGCTGAGAGGGCAGCAGTGGTTCCTGTGTGGGGAAGGGGTTTGAGGAAGCTGCTGTCTCTGAAGGCCACAGGGCATCAGCAGGGATGTGGTGGGGTTTGCACCTGTGAGGTCACCTCCATGTGAGCAGCTGGGTTTGGGGTTTAGGCTTTAGGGTTGTGATCAGTGGCGCAGAGCCTGGTTGGAGACCTGCAACTATTGGTATCAGGAGTCAGTCAAAACCTGTTCAGTTTATTAATCAGTGACCTGAAGGGACAGAGTGCACCCTCAGCAAGTTTTCTGAGGATAGGAAAGTGGGAGGAATGGCTGATAGCCCAGAGGTCTGTGCAGCCTTTAAGAGGGACCTGGAGAGGCTGGGGAGTTGGAGATAGAGGAACCTCATGAAGTTCATGGGCAAGTGCAGGGTCTTAGAGCTAGGGAGGAATAACCCCATGCACCTGGACAGGCCGGGAGTTGACCTGTTGGAGAGCAGCTCCACAAAAAGGGACCGGGGAATCGTGTTTGGCAACAAATTGAGAATGAGCCATCAGTGTGTCCTTGTGGCCACTGCTACTGGTGGCTGAGTTCTGACAGTGCTCAGAGTGCCCCCACAATATTGCAATGGCCGGAGATGTCTTTGGGTGGCCACTAGCTCCAGGTTGTGGTGTTTCACCGCAGGTACAGGAATCGCCCTCCACTGCCCCTTCCCTGGGGGAACACAGTCATGTGTGGGGCAGCCTGGCACAGGCAATGCAGAGACCATTGCCTGTCTGCAGTGGTCACGGAGAGATGAACCCTAGATTGAGGCTAACAGATCACCCTGGAATGCTGAGGTCATCCCCTGGATCTCATGGAGTTCACAAGCAGAAGAGCAGGCCCATTTGTGGTTGCACACCCTTGGGCATATTTTTTGATTCCAGTTTCTAAAGAGAGGCCAGATTCAGGACCATCATAGGGTAGATCCCCTTTTATTATGGAAATGTTATTCTGGAATCCAGCTTTAGCTCATGGGAGCCCAAGGACTGGTCCTGTCTGTTCTTCCAGGGTACGAGGAAAAACAAGCGTATCCCTACCATGTTATGAGAGTTCCTGGGCCATATCTGCAGAATAAAGCGTGGAAGGACAGCACAGAAATGAGGAGGCCCACTCTAAATAGAGAAAGTCCTGCTGCCCTTCTGTAATATGTCTTCAGGAAAGATGAACTGCCGTGGGAAGCCTGCCTCTAGACTATCCTTCAATTCACGCATGTTTAGTTTGGTATATTGGAGGTTTACATGGAACCATGGAAAGCTGTGCTGACACTTGGTTGCCATTTCTCTCATATTAGAGAGATTTGAGATGACACTCCAACCATAGCCACGAGAGCTGAGATCTCCTAAACAACACTGGATCCCTGGTCTCGCCTCACCTGCCCTTGTCCCGCTGTGACTCTGCACCCCAGAGGTCCCTTGGTGTCAGTGCTGGAAAAGACGCTGCAGAGGGAAACTCTACTCCCTGCACTGGGGACATCCAAGGTTGCTCAAAGAAGCGACTCAGAGAATCCCCCCTCTCTGCTAGTGAGGGGGGAAGCCTCGCTTCCTGCTTTATCATGGTCTATGCTTAAGTGTTAAATGAGAGATTCCTGTGCAGTCGTGACAAAAACTAGGTATCTTTATTTTATTATTGATTATTTTAAGATGGATGTAAAAGAGAAGTAAAAATGAAAGAAATGGATAAAATAGAGCCTCGATGCCAGATATCCTGGTGAGTGAATGAAGCAGTTCTTATCATTGACCTTGTACTCACTGGATGAGTTTCTTCAGTGCCTCCTTGAGCTCCTTGTTCCTCATGCTGTAGATGAGGGGATTCAGAGCTGGAGGCACCACAGAGTACAGAATGGACACAACCATATCTAGAAGTGGGGAGGAGATGGAGGGGAGCTTCAGGTAGGCAAACAATACAGGAATGACAAACAAGGACACCACAGCCAGGTGCGGGAGGCACATGGAAAAGGCTTTGTGCCGGCCCTGCTCAGAGGGGATCCTCAGCACAGCTCTGAAGATCTGCACGTAGGACACCACAATGAAAACAAAACCCCCTAAAACTAAACAGACACTAACAACAAGAAGCCCAACTTCCCTGAGGTAGGAGTCTGAGCAGGAGAGCTTGAGGATCTGGGGGATCTCACAGAAGAACTGCTCCACCACATTGCCTTGGCAGAGGCGTAGGGAAAATGTGTTCCCAGTGTGCAGGAGAGCATTGAGGAAACCACTGGCCCAGGCAGCTGCTGCCATTTTGACACAAGCTCTGCTGTCCAGGAGGGTCCCATAGTGCAGGGGTCTGCAGATGGCAACGTAGCGGTCATAGGCCATGACTGTGAGGATAGAAAACTCCCCTCCAAGCAAGAAGACGAAGAAAAATATCTGGGCAGCACATTCTAAATAGGAAATGGCCCTGGTGTTCCACAGGGAATTGTGCATGGCTTTGGGAACAGTCGTGGAGATGGAGCCCAGGTCGAGGAGGGAGAGGTTGAGGAGGAAGAAGTACATGGGGGTGTGGAGGCGGTGGTCGCAAGCTACGGTTGTGATGATGAGGCCGTTGGCCAGGAGGGCAGCCAGGTAGATGGCCAGGAAGAGCGAGAAGTGCAAGAGCTGCAGCTCCCGCCTGTCTGCGAATGCCAGGAGGAGGAACTCGTTGAGGGAGATGTTCTTGGACATTTCACTCTCTCCATGCTTTGTGGATTGTTCAGAAAAGAAAAGATATTGAGCAGTTATCTCAGATTTTTAAAGTTAAATACCTCCCAACTTTTTCCAGTTCTAATACACTAACCATATTGCCTCTCTTCATGGAGATCTTTGTGCAGGTCCCTTCCTTGAGCCTCAGTGTGGGGTGGCTGAATATACTGTGAGGAGCAGCGACATCTCCCCATGGGCTCCAGAGAAGTCTGTCCAGCTCTAAAGTAGTGGGAAGGAGACAAGAGGGGTGATGAGCTCTGAGAGTCACCATTTCTCAGGTGAAATCCCCCCTGGTTTGTAAAAGGGCTTTTCAGTATCTACAGCACCACTTCTAATGAATGTGTATTGAGAGCACAATTTGGGGATTTTTGACATTTATTTTGACATGTATTTTCTTTGGGATGCCCCTCTCACCTCTGCAGAGTGTTCCTCAGAGGCAGAAATTTTCAGTGTTTCTACGGGGAATCGTGAAAATATGGATTTATAGTCACGTTATGCAGAGTGAGGAGAGCTCCTCTGCCTGTTAGCCTTGATTGCAACTGTTGTGTGCCCAAACCTCTTTGAGGCGCATGATGATCACCTTAATCAGTTGCCCTAGAAAGAACCCAGCCCCTCCTAAGAGCAGACAAGTCCAGTTTCAAAACCTCCAATCTCCAACTTCTCTCCCTTTCTCAGGGCTCCTGAGGGAGGTCTCCAAGCTTCCCTTCTAGCCAAGAATATTCAAGGCTCTTTTCAGGTGCTCATATGCACTTTCCAAATCGTTTTTTCATACTCTCAGTCTCTGTAACAGATTCTTCAGAGGTCTCCTGGACATCACAGAGACAGCAGGAGTCAGCAATGTCCCTCCTGAGGGCACATCCAAGTCTGTTAAGACATTACAGGCAAAAGGGTCAAAGGAAGTTGCATTGAAGATGGACTGTGCTTAAGGGAGAGTTAGCTCAGTTCCTAAACCGATGGGGCTGCATTTCCTGGAGTTGCACAGGTTAGAGGGGACTTGAGACGCCTCACTCCCATGCATATTCCTCTCTTCCATAGCTTGCAGGGTAGGTGTCTGAACTGCATCTGAAAACTCTGCAACCCCAGGGAGCCCAAGAGAAGAACAGGAGGGGAAACAAGGAGCAACCCTGCGATCCTTCTGCCAAGGGGAGAAAGGGAAGACAGTCAGAGGGGCGCTCAGGAACACCCTTACCTCACCTATGTGGGCATGCTACCTCACAGATGGTGACACTGCAGGCCATGCATCTGAAGCCCCTATATTGGGGAGCAGGAAATGTGCCCATAGCAGGAGGGATGTCCCTGTCCTTTGCCAGGGATCTGGCTGTAGTGGAGTGGGCTGATACCCTGGACCCCAAGGCTGTCAGGGCAGAGAGGTTGCTGGGTGGCAGAGGAGACGTGGCAGGGCTTGCTCAGAGGAAGGTGTCTGCATTGGAAGGACTGAGCATGACTTCCCCAAATCCATCCTCCCATCATGGTGGGCACTTCCCTCTCCTTCCCTGACCATCTCTGCTGCCCACAGCAGTCCCTGATGGCACCTTACTCTGTCCCAACAATTTTTGTCAGTCGGTGCTCGCAGAGCACATCAGTTTTGTGTGCTCAGTTCTGCCCTACACAAGCCTCTGGGGACAGAGCACTGTCCAGGGGCATCGCTGTCCAGGCACTTTACGGAACAAGTAGAATAAATAGCACAAAGGTGATGCTGATGCTGTCTGCAGACTAAGGTGGGTTGAAGAGGCTATATAAAGATTCTCGCAGACCTGTTGATCTCTGAGAGGGAAGGCTTGAGTCCCACTTCCTTGGCAAAACAGAATACACTCCTCTTTTTTCCCTGCAGCAGTTAGGAAGATAACGGAAAGTAGATAGGAAGAGGAAAGCTCCTGCCCTTGGAAGTAGCCCTTCTCTTGATCTTCCTCTTGAAAAGACTCTTTGGACATGTCCTGTACATGAACAAGGTGAGCAGACTTGACCGAGGCAGCACAGTCTCAACAGGAAGATGATCCTGGCTGATTGGGAGCCAGCCCTGTCAGAGCTTCTCTGTGCAGCACTGACCCTTGCAGGCAGCAGAGTCACTGCCCAGGGTGCTCCCTCGGGTGCAGGGATGCTGCTCTGATTCAGAAACCTGGAGAGACCTATGTGCACACCCAGCACTTGACACCCCTGCAGCAATACCTGGAAGAAGGGAGCAGCATGCCCTGCCTTGTAAAGGTGCATCAGGGAATCCCTGAGCTGAATCAGCTCCTTCTCCTGCCATGCCCTGGATACTCCAGGAGAGACAGGTCCTATCAGTCACGGGGTGGGATGGGTTCAGAAGATCCCTCCAGGAACTTCAGCAGCATTGCCCTGCAGCCAGAGACTTACCACACAAGGGGTTGTGAAGATTTCTTCCTTCAGTGAGCTCTGCTCTGTCCTCCCGCTCCACACTGCCGTTCCCCTCTCGCTGCCTTCTCTCCTCTGCTGTCCGCAGCAGCAGGCAGTGCCCGCAGCCCTGCTGCTCTTGGCACAGGAGCTGCTCCTGCACTCGGCTGTCTCTGGGCAGTGCTGCCAGGTTGTCATGAGCTTCCTTCATCCCAGGAGCCTAGTCTACTCAGGAGCAGAGGCCCAGCTGAACTCACCAATTTCTCTGTCCCTTGTGCTCCCTCCTCCTGGGAAATGTGCACTGTAGTCAACCAAAATAACCCCTGATTATCCCTTTCTAAACACTAGGAAAGACTGGTGTCAGCACTGTAGTTTATTTCATCAGAGCATGGTTACTTGGAAGAGCTGAAAATGTCCCACTCAGGAAGCCCCTCTTCCCAACTCTTAGCTAGGCAAGATAAATGAATACAAGAATAGAGCTCACTTTCCCAGTGTTCAGGTATTGGTTGATGTCACCCAGTTTGGGATTCCCAGGCTGCTTTAGAAGACCCTGGGCTGCCATGGTATTCTGTGGTGAACTCCACAGAAACACACAGCAGGTGGGATTCTCCTTGCCCAAGCTGAAGTGAGCACAGCAGAGATGCCTGGATGTGAGGTCTTGCTCTATGCTCCCAATCACTGGTTGTTCAGGGTGGGTGTCAGCTGCACACACACAAACCCTTGGTGACACTGGAAGGGTCAGAGGTGGTTGAAGGCATGTGCCAGTGTCTGATTGCTATGATCACCATATCTACTTTCTTCTAGAGCATGTGTTGGGAGCAGGTAGGGAATTGCTTTGGTCCCCCCAAATGTTATCCAATGCCCACTGCTACCAGAGCTCTACTCACTAGGAAGCTGAGACACGAGGAGATGCTGACATTGAAATAGTTCATCTCATTCTGTTCAGGCACTTGATTCACTGACACAGAAATAGGCCATGCTGGATGCCTGGGGCGTCCAGCACAGCCACGTGTCTCTAGCAGATACACCCTGTGACCTACAGAGTAAACGTGTCCCTTTCAAGAGGTTTTGGGTGCTCAGGTTTCTTAACAGTGCCCACATGTCTGGATCCCACTACTGTCCTTCAGCCAAGTCCTAACAGTCTACATCCAAGCTTGCTTCATCAATGAGAGAGGCACATCACCCTAAGGTCTCTGCACCCTTAAAACCTTCTAAGTCTCCCTCTCTTGAAACTCTTCACACCCCTAGATGGCATGAACGGGACTTGGGCCAATGATGACCTTGTTTCCTATTGTTTTGACTAAAGGCGTCAGTGTCAGTAATTCTGTCTCATCAGATGTATTTTTATTGCCGAATCCCGAGCCCATCCAGCACACCTGCTCAGGAGCAGAGGCCCAGCTGAACTCACGAATTTCTCCATCCCTCCTCCTGGGGACTGTTCACTGGAATAGACTGAAATAATCAACAGTGGCCCCTGTCTAAGCACTGAAGGAGGATTGATGCCAGCATTGCTACTGGTCTCATGAGAGGATAGTTATTTGCAAGAAGTAGAAATGTTCCACTCTGGAAGGCCCTATTGGCATCTCTTAGCTGGGCAGGACACCTAGCTGGGGACAAGAAGAGGGCTCATTTTCCCAGAGTTCAGGTGTTGACTCAGAGGAGCCAGGCTGAGCTTCTCAGGCTGGCCTAGGAGGCCCTGGGCTGGAGGGGAATCCAGATCCTTCCCATGTGTTCTACAAAAGCACCCAGGGCGTGGGATTCCCCTTGTGCAGGCAGAAGGGAGCACAGCAAGGCTGTGTGCAAGCAAAATCCTGCTCTATGCTCCCTTTAAAATCACTGGGGATGGAGGAGGAAAGCCAGCTGCTCACACACAAGCACATGGTGACACTGAAAGCGAGCGAGGTGCTTGAAGGCATGTACTTACTTCCATCAGGAGCATGAGCTGGGGACCAGGTAGGGAGCTGTTGACCTGAAAGGACACCACATGCCCACTGCCACCAGAGCTCCTCTCACTAGGCAGCTGAGGCACATGCAGACACTGCAAGCACTTGATGTCAATCAGTGCAGGTACCTGACTCAGTGACACCAAAATAGGCCCACAGGGACAGGTGGGCTGCCTGGGGTGTCCAGCACAACCCCATGACTCTAGCAGACACAGCAGGGCACCTATAGGAAAACCAGGACCCTTTGGAGCGGTTTCCTGACAGCGCCCAAACAACTGGATGCCACCACTGCCTTAGGCCAAGTCCTCCTTATCTACAGGCAAGCATGCTTCAGAAATGGGAGAGGCACATCACCCCAAGGTCTCTGCTCTAGGCGCTGCACCCTTAACACCTTCTATCACTCCCTCTCCAGAAACTTTTCACACCCCTAGAGGATATGAAGAGGAAATGGGCTAAGGGTGACCTCAGGCTGCCAAATCACAGGCTGCCCACATCCAGGGACTTCTTCACTAACTTGATGTTACGATGAAGCAGTCCTGTCCCACATGCAGCGCACTGAGGGATGCCACTAATAGCCAGCTGCCGCTTGGCAGCACTGTACTGCTGATCCCTGCTTTCAGTGAGCCTGATCCTCTGCAGATCAGTTCACAATTTGCCTAGGAGACTATGAGAAACCTTTTCAATGCTCTTGCTAAAGTGAGAGTTCACAAAATCCCCTGCTTTGTCCTTCTGCACACAGGCATTCCTCTTGAGGTGGAAGGCAACCAGGTTGCTCTGGGAAGGGCTAACTTTACTCTTCTATCAGGTTGGTAGGTGGTTTCACCAGGAAAATCTCCTGGCTCCTGTCCCAGTGCTGCTCAGCTACAAAAATTATTATTAGTTTTTCTTTAAACTCTCTTGAAATTCCCTTTGCTGCTGCTTGTCCTTGTTGTCTCTTGTCCTTTCCTGCCCTTGGCCCCAATCAGACTTTCACGGAGGACAGTGACACCTTCACCTCCATGCGCAGCCTTGCTGGAGTCTCCAGGCACCGCGCAGGCAGGCCTGCTCCATGGTAGGAGAGGGGTCTGCAGACAGTGGGGCTGCCTTGGGGACCCTCAGCAACAGGCAGCAGAGCAGGGGCACATTGCAGGCACCTGGCGGTGACAAGAAGGCAAGAGCGTCCCTCCTCCCTGGGGGCAGACGCCTTCTGAGGGCAAGGGCACGCTGGAGATGTGGGGGACCCTGGACCCTTCCACAAGGCTTCACGCACAGTCTATTTTTCTCCTGCTTTGGATGTTCTCCCCACAGATTCATTTTCACCAGTACTCTTACACTTTGCCACTGCTTCCCACATTTTCCTCTACTTTGATAATTTTCCCATGCTTTGACTTTTTTTTCCTTCTCTTTCACAAACATTCCCTCTTATGCTTGTGACCATTTTCCCACACTTGTGAGGATTTTCCTACCCTTTCGTCTTTTACCCAACCTCTCCTTCTTTTCCCATGCTTTCTCGATATTATTGAGCTCTCGGTGTTCTTTTTGCACTTTCCTTTTTTTCCGCATCACTTCATACTCTTTCCACTTTTGTAACCATTCCCACACTTTTGACCATATTCCTACACTATCGTTCCTTACCCATGTTTTTCCCTATTTTCCACGATCTTGACACTTCACCAGTGTTTTTGCACTTCTTCCCACCATTTCAATTTTTTCCAATGCTTACATTTGCCATCTATTATTTTCCAACACTTGTGCTCATTTGCCACACCTTTGAACTTTTCCCTATGCTTTTAGTGATTTTCCCATGCTTTCCCTTCTTTCCCTTCCTTTAACTGTTCGCCAACCCTTGCTGTATTCTTCCCACTCATTTCCACTTGTAGAACCTCATTAAAAACCCTGTATATATCAATAAAAACTATAACGATTTCTTACATATTAAGTTGATAGCTAATGTCTCCTAGCAAGGCAGGGCACCTAGATGGAGACAAGAATGATTTCGCAGAAAACACCAAGGAACCTGTTTCTCACTCCAACCACAAAGCGTGCGCAGCACGAGTCTTGGCACAGCAGAACACTTCCCTTGGCATGCCCTTTGCAGCCTCACTCCAAACGGGGCTCTCCGCTTCATCCATCCTCTAACTCCATACTAGCACCAACGGGCTGCTAAAGCGTTTCGCAGAAAACACCAAGGAACCTGTTTCTCACTCCAACCACAAAGCGTGCGCAGCACGAGTCTTGGCACAGCAGAACACTTCCCTTGACCATGAGGCACTTCTTCTTGACCATGAGGCAGTAGTGTGCCCTCGTGGCCAAAAAGGCCAATGGGATCCTGGGCTGCATTAAGAAGAGCATCTCCAGCAAGTCGAGGGAGGTGATCCTGCCCCTCTACTCAGCCCTGGTGAGGCCGCATCTGGAGTATTGTGTCCAGTTCTGGGCTCCACAGTACAAGAGGGATGTGGAGCTTCTGGAGAGAGTCCAGCGCAGGGCTACAAGGATGATCAGGGGCCTGGAACATCTGCCCTATGAGTAGAGGCTGAGGGAGCTGGGCCTGTTCAGCCTGGAGAAGAGAAGGCTGAGAGGGGATCTAATCAGTGTATATAAATACCTCAAGGGAGGGAGTGCAGAGGACGGTCATGGTCTCTTTTCAGTGGTGGCCACTGATAGGACTAGAGGAAATGGCCGGAAACTGAAACACCAAAAATTCCATAGGAACTTAAGGAAAAATTTCTTGACAGTGAGGGTGACAGAGCACTGGAACAGGTTGCCCAGAGAGGTTGTGGAGTCTCCTTCTCTGGAGATCTTCAAAACCCGCTTGGATGCAGTCCTGTGCCACGTGCTCTAGGTGTCCCTGCGTATGCAGGGGGGTTGGACTAGATGATCTCTAGAGGTCCCTTCCAACCCTAAGCATTCTATGATTCTATGATTCTATGATTCTATGATTTCTTTACATATTGATTGCAATTAATAAATGGTATTAACTCCCTTCTCCACTCTTGCCACTCAATGCTGCACCCACAGGGCAGGAAGTTCAGCAGTGGTAAATGAGTGTGGGCGGAAACAAGCCCATGTCAGGAACCTAAGCACAAGAGTCCCAAGTGTTTTGTGTTTTCGTGGTGGCCAGTTGGGGGTTGGCACCACATGGAGCTGAAGGGGTGTAAAACACGTCTGTTCCCATGTGCTGACCTGATGGTCGAGCAGGCGGCCACCCTAGTGAGGAGAGCCTCAAAGTGGGAGCAAATCAGGGAGAAGGGGGACTCCAAAAAGAGTGAGGAAGTGATGGCCTGGGATGGCAAGGAATAGTCACGAGGTGATGTGGGGAAGAGAAGCGCAGGGAGGGAGCAGTGGGATGCAGGGAGCTCTGCCTTGGGGTGAACCAAGAGGCAACTGAGAGCACAGGGGCGAGGATGGGGGGCAGAGCAACAGGGTGGCCTCATGGTGGGTGTCTGCTATGGAGCGCCTGACGAGGGGCAGCCCGGGGGAGCGCAGAGCTGTGGAGGGGACAACTCGTTCTGCGCCCCAGGGACCTGCTCAGGAGTGGGGAGAGGAGGAAACGGTGCCTGGTGTCCCCATGGCGACTCCCAGGGCTTTGTGATGGGGGTGACATCGTGCCCACAGGTCACTGTGATGGGGCAGTCCCTAAGGTGACCGTGTCCCTGCTGGGGTCTTCACTCTGAGGAGAGCGGTGCAACCAGCAGGGAGCAACTCCCCTTGGTGCCCGTGTGAAAGAGCCTCAGAGAGGTTCCTAGACATGGAGAAGGAACAGCAGGGTAAAGCCTGCTCCTCATCCACGGAAAGGAATTCCAGTGCACAAGAGTGCACGAGTGAGGTGAGTGGTGAGGCTGGAGGGGGAGGTGAGAGCACAAGGATGGCGAGGAAGGAGCCCTGGGTCACGATAGTGGGGCAGGAGCTCCTCCAGTGAGGGGACTTGTATTCCTGGGCGTGGGAAAAGCAGCCTGACCTACACTCTCCCACTGTACTCGGTGCCAGTGAGGACGCACCTTGAATACTGTATTCAGATTTGAGCATGGGAAAAACGTTGAGGTGCTGGAATATTTCCAAAGGGCAATGAAGCTGGTGAAGGCTCTGGAGCACAGACCTTATGAGGAGCGGCTGAGGGAGCTGGGGTTATTTAGTGTGGAGAAGAGAGGCTCAGGGGTGTCCTTATGGCTCTCTACAACTACGTGAAAGGAGGGTGCAGTGAGGGGAGGCTGATCTCTAAAATACTGATAGGAAAAGAAGAAATGGCTTCAGGTTGCACCAGGAGAGGAACTGGTTAGATATTAGGAAAACTTTCCACATGGGAAGAATTGTAAAGCATTGGAAGAGGCTGTCTAGGGAAGTCGTGGAATCACCGTTCCTGGCAGTGTCCAAGAAACGTGTAGATGAGGCACTTAGGGATGTTTAGCAGGCATGGTGCTGAAGGGTTTACAGTTGGCCTTGATGGTTTTGAAAATCTTTCCCAAATATAATGATTCCATGATCTGGATGCTCCAAGGCCCACATGAACCCCATGAGCTCTGTGCTGAGGGCAGAGAGCAGGTCCAGGCCACGCACAGCCGCATTGTGCTCAGCCAGGAGGTTCCCTTCGACGCCAGGCTGGGGTTTCCTGTGCTTAGGAGCTGCTCGTACCAACACAAGTGCCCCCATCACGGGCCTCCTTCTCCCCACAGGTGGGCCAGCAGGAGCTGCCCGCAGCAGTGCAGCGCAGATGGACCCCAGCTTCGTCCCACCAAAGGGACCGGCTGCCGCCACTGCCCGGCCCTCAGGGCTCACGCTGCTCGCAACACGGCATCGCACAGGTACAGAGCTGAGCGGCGGTGACAGTCAAGCGTCCATCTGGGAAGCATGGAGGGAGGGAAAAGGACACCAGTAACCTGGCCTGTGTGGTGGGCTTCAATTGCAGGTCATGGAGGACAAGGCCAGTGATGTCTCCTGCACAGTGCAAGATCTGCATCCCTTCACCGGGCCTGTAAGGAAGAGTCCTTTAGGACCCAGCAGGACCTGTCTTGGCAGGACTCTTGGAAGAGCGGGGACATCAGATGTGCCCAGCTTCCCACCTCTCCCAGCCAAGGCAGCTTGGCAGGCACAGGGAGGCCTGGAGGACTCTGCAGTTAAACCAGCAGGATCTGCAAGTCACACCAAGCTGCCTGCTCTGGAAACGTCCTGCCGGTCTTCGCCCAAAGGCAGGGCCTTTGCCCTGGACAAGGAAGAGGTGGCCAGGAGAGTCCTGGACAGAATGAACATGGCTTTGGAGAGGGTGGCTGCAAATTCCAGCAAAGCTGCTGCCAGGGAATGCTTCCCATCTGTTCCTGCTGCTGGAATGGCTCTGGACTCAGGGAAGAGAAGGGAAGAGCAGAAGGTAAAGGCATCGTGTCTGGCCTTGCGTCCACTTCAAAGACCCAAGTGGGAGACCCATGCTCTCATCCAGGAAACTCAAGAGCATGTGCAGTTCTTGCCTGGATCTAGGCCTGAGTCTTCAGCATCATCAGTGGGAGAAGCCAGGATGCTGCAAGGGGGTGGTGAGAGGACAAATCTTTCCCGGAAAAGCCAGCGGCTCTCAGAAAGCTCCTCCTTTGTCCCGGGAACACAGACTATTCCTCCTGAACAGCAAATGCCTGCCGTGGCAAATCCTGAAGATGAAGTGGCCTCTTCTGCCCCAGATGATCCTGAGCAGGGTGCGATGGCAGCTGAAGGTGTTTCGGAGGAGGCTGGACTCAGCAGCTCCTCCATTGCAGTGGTGCCACCCAGCTCTGCACAAGACGTCAGTGCCGGGTGCTGCAGTGAAATGGCCCCACTGGAATCCCCATCGCCCTTCTCACCTGAGCTTGTCAGCCTCGTTCAGGACATTGATGGAGAAACTGGCATGGAGCTGAGGTGTGAGAGTCAGGGGCCTGTCCCACATGGCCCCACACCACCTGCTGTGGGTCTGGAGGATGCAGGCGTGGGCTGGGGTCTGCCCCCTTGAGCCGTCCTGATGACGCGAGGCCTGGAGCTAGCCAGCAGCCAGCACAGCCTGATGCCTTGGCACACACCGTCGATCAAGGCACACAGGCAAGCTCGTGGCTGCTCCAGACCATGGAGTGTGACCAAGGAAGAGGCCCTGCAGCTGAGGAAGGGCCGGATCTCTGCTCTCGAGGGGGAGAAAGGGAGGTGAGCAGGGCTGGGACACCAGCTTCCCCAGGCAAGAATGGTGGGACAGGGACACCACGACGAGCACCGGCACGGCAGGACCCAAAACAACAGCCTGTGGGCATCACCTGCCATGTGCAAGGAAGGCCGCTGCGTGTGCACGAAGACAACACCGCGCGGTACCTGGGGGTGCTCAGCGTCAAGACGGAGACACTGGAGGAGCTCGACAGGAGCTGCCTGGCCCGCACGGGGCAGAGCTTGGCCCAGATCCGGGAAGTCACTTTCCTGAGGAAGGAGCAGAGCCTGCAGGAGAGCCAGGACGAGGAAGAGGAGGGCCATGGGGAGCGTTTCTCCCTGTCAGTGTCAGGATCCCTCAATGTGAGACCCAAGGAGGTGAGTGCAAGGGAGGGCTGGGCCAGCTGGGAGCCCTCCCGGTGCTGGGACAGCAGCTGTGCCAGGCTGTGACAGCTGCGTTGCCCCAGCACTTGCAGAAAAATCCCCAAAAGACCTTTCCTGTTGGGAAAAGAAGCTCCCTTCACAAATTCTTCCTCTCTTCTCCTAGCTCCTTGCCAGAAACTCCTTCCACAACCTGTGGAAACCAGAGATCACACAAGTGGAGCTCCTGAAGGATGCAAAGGGCAAGTGGGAGGTGCTGGAGCGCCTCTATGCTCATGCCCCCAAGCAGAACATTGGAACATGCAGGAATGACCTGGATGAAATAGCTGAGCAGAGCTATGAGGAGGAGGATGCTGAGGAAGAGCTTCTGCCAGAGGAGGAGTTGGAGGAAAGTAGCTCCTTGACCTGGATTAGACCCAGTCTCCGCAGCCTGTTTGCAGAAAGGGAGATGGACCTCGAGAAGGTGCCCTGCTTGCCCGACACCAAACAAGCAGAGGCTACCAGTGAGGGACCTGGTGAGGTGGAGAGCCCCTCTGTTGAGCCAGCAATGCCCAGAGGAGCTGAGGAATCTCTGCTGCAGGAAGCAAAAGCAGCAGTTTCTCCCCTGGCTGCAGGCCCTGCTCCCCAGGTAAGCATGGAGCCTGTCACCTGTCCCCACGACCCAAGGGAGTTGCTAAGTGAGCTGTGTGGGCGGGTGTGCAGAGGGGGTGCCCAGAGCTGCCCTATCCTATTGATCCCCCTTGTCCATGGTGCCCAGATTTCCCCTCCAGCTATTTACCCTTGCTGATGTCTGTTGTTGAAGAAATGCTGGGTCCTCTCTGTTTCCAAGTGCCAAAGGTGCAGGGCTGATGTCCCCTCCACCCCTGCACCATGTTCAGCCCTGGGGCCTGGATGCTGAGCGAGGAGGGAAGGGGCAGCCCCAGCAGCAGCCCCCTCCTCACCCAGTGCATGAGCCCCCTTGTGCCACGCAGCGGCTGCCTCCGTTCCCCTGTGCATCATGGCCCCAGCCCAGCCCTGCTACTACGGCCCCACAACGAGCCGTGTCCCATTGCCCTGCCAGCCGCAGGTCCCTTCCCTTGGGACACGCAGCCCTGGGCAGCCTCCCCCAACCCCAAACCCTTTCCCCCGTGCACCCCGGGGCACCGGTACCCTGAGCAGCAGCAGCTGATGGCCGACGGGTGCGTGTTCTTGCTCTGTCCATGCAGGATGCTTTGGAGCCCCAAGAGGAGGAGAAGTCATCATCCTCCTGCAGCCCCACGGCAGATGTTGAGCCAGGTACGTACTCGAGTGGAGAGCCCTGCTGGGGACGGCAGGTCTGTCTGGGACAGCGAGCGGCACCGGGGCCGGCAGCAGGAAGCGCTCGGGAGTTGCTGTGCTGAGGCCACAGCCCCTTGGGAAGCCCTTGGCGGCAGGGACAGGCAGGTGCAGCCCTGCGCCCTGCAGCCCATTGCCCACAGCTCTGCTTCCCACTGCAGGCACCGCCGCCCTCCCGCAAGTCGCAGCTCCCCGGCGATGGCGCTCGCGGCTCAGAACGGCGCTTCGGGCTCTGCGCAGAGTGTTCTGCTGCCGCTGCATCACGGGGCAGCAAGAGGAGCGGCGCAGGTGAAAGAGACCAGCAGGGCCCCGAGAGCGGGGCTGGCACAGAGCAACAGACACTGTGTCCTGGGGGCTACAGAGATGCTGCTTCATCGTGCCCCATAGCAGCCATGTGCCCACACAAGCCCTGGGTGGCAACAGCCAATGTCAGCTCCAAATAAACCCCTCAGAAGGTTTTTCTCCCCTTGTCAGTTGTTGTCAGAAAATCTCCATGAAAAGACTAGGGGGGCTGTGGCACCCTAAGGCCATGGGTGACTCCTGACTCTGCACTGGGCTTGGTGGCTTGGGTGGAAAGCAGATCTAGCCAAACAGGGCTGCTCAAGACTGTCACGGCTGGCACGTGTCCAGGCTTTTGAATGGTTCTCAGAGTGACCCCTGGGCTCTTGCAAGACCAGGAGGTGTTTTCAGGGGTGCACTAGCTCCGGCCTGTGCTGCTTCACTGCGAGGGCATGAATCACTCTCCAGTTCTCCTTCCCTGAGCCTCCTGGATCCCCCCTGCTTCTCCAGGGACTGCCGAGCCCTCCTTTCCCCAGGCGTGCCTGCATTTGCTGTGCGGTCTTTGGGGGACTCTACCATGGGCTGCCTCATGTTTGGTGAGACTGCACTCACTGCCACCCCTAGGCATCCCCGGGGTTCCCCTGAGCTCTCCTGGAGCCTTGGGTTCCCTTCCACAAGGATGGACATCTGTCATCAGCACTGTCACCTGTGCGACAGCCCCAGGCATTCAATTCAGAGACCATTCTGCACCTCCAGTGGCAGTGCTCCCAGGGACAGGAACCCCGAATGCAGCCCTTGGTCCCTGAAAGACCACGCTGGGCCTCTGACCTCCTCCCCTGGAGCCCACAGAGCGCACAGGCAGAGCAGAGGCCCTTTCCTGCTGCAATCCCTTGGGTGCATTGGTGTACTGTTGACCCCAGCTTCAGAAGAAAGACACAAACTTAGTGTTTTTCTGGAGGCTAAGTCTGGCATAAGGCTGCCCATTGCCTTGTCCTGCTTTACTTAGGAAACACATGGAAACACAACCCCACCACCACTCTGTCCCTTCAAAAGTCCAAAGGTGTCTGTGTGTGTCCAGCTGCCACCCTCTCTCCATCCCTGTGGATTACGAGCTTAGACAGGAAGCTCCTATGCAGAGAGACATAAAATTTAGTCAAGGGGAAACCTCCTGTGACCTTGTGGAGCACAGAGGAGGGAACTGAACCCCGCTGCATCCCAGGAGCTTCTCCATGGGCATTTGGTGCATGGATTAACTCCCCGTGAAGAGCCCGTGGAGCAGGAGGAAGTGAACCAACTTCCTGCTCCTGGGCAGGTGTCCTGTCCTCTTACGTGGCGGGGGCAGAGGCTTCTGCAGTGGGACATTTCCAACCCACAGATGATCGTCCCCTGCTGGCACCAGCTGCAGCGCTGGGCTCCAATGTTACCGACGTTATCGAATATTCATTAATCTGCAGCCAATCAGGTGGCGGTTGTGAGACCCGGGGCGGGGCAGCGGCAGAAGCAGCCAATGAGCGCGCAGCGGGAGGCTGGGGGCGTGGTGTCGCGTGCCGTGGGCGGGGCCAGCGCGTGAGGCGGCCGTTGGGCAGCGGCGGCTGCAGGCGGCGGCGGCCCCAGGGCTGCAGCGAGGCGCGCGGCGGGCGGTGGCGGCTGCGGGCGGCGCGAGTCCCGCACGACCGATCTCTGCGCGATCCCCGTGTGGCCAGAGGCGCTCGGGGCTGCAGGAGGCGGCGGCTGGAGGCAGCCCGAGGCGCGAGGGGTGGCCGGGGCCCCGCGGCCTCGCAGCCGGAGGCTGGGGCCGTTGCTGACTGTTGTGGGCAGCGGCCGTTGGGCTGTGCGGGAGCGCGTGGCAGGTGGCGGAGGAGCACGAGGCCCTGGTGGGCCGGGCCAGCAGGCGGCGGCCCCGCAGCTGCAGCTGCCCAGCCCGGCCTGGCCCAGCCCAGCCCAGCCCGGCCTCCCGGGAGCAGTGTCGCGGGCCGCCCGGTGCCAGGGAGCTGCGCGCGGCCGCCATGGGGAAGCGGAGCTCGGCCGGCTGCGTGCCGAGGTGAGCGGCAGCGGGAGCCACCCCACGGGTGCCGGCCCCGCTGGGCCCCCCTGGGTGCTGCCGTCCCCCGTGGCACCCCCAGAGCCGCCCCCTTGGGGCCGGGTACCCCCCTGCATTGGGTGACAGACAGCCCGGGTGGCCCTTCCCCCCAGCGCTGCTTCCCGTGAGGGCCGTGTCCCTCTCTGCCCTTGGGTGCAGGGTCCCACCGGTCCCCATCTACCCCCACCCCTGGTCCCCGTCACTGCCCACCCTGCCCTGGGGTGCAGGGACCTGCCACTATTGTCCTCCCAGCGTCCCCTCCCCGTGTGACACGGCCCCACAAACACACTCGCCTGTCTGCAGACATGGAGAGATGCCTGCGCACAAGTGCGTGTGTGTAAGCGAGCACGGGGACGTGCGTGTGCTTGGGTGTGCACGTGCTCAGACGTGCCCATGCCCGTGTGTGCGTGTGCGCTGCGCCCGCTCCTGTCAACTCGTGGCAGGGGCCCACGTGGCCCCGGGGCTGCGCGTGAGCCCGGCCATCCGTGCGCGCAGTGCGTGCGAGCTGGCGAGTGTGTGCGCTGCACACGGGAGATGCACGGCAGGCGTGCGAGTCTTCACGGCCACCTGTGCCTCCTGTGACACGTGTGTGCTCGTCAGCACACTTGTGTCCTGCCTGTGTAGGACACGTGTTCTCATGCATATGGTCACGTCACCCGTGTGTGAGACACGCTGGTGCTCGTGCACATGCCCATGACACCTGCTTGTAGCACACACGTGTGCTTGTGCGCACCCTGCCCGGGGTCCCCATGTCTCCTGCTGGGATTATGGGAATGGGCCCAGGCTTCCGGGCCCCCACTCTGTCCATTGACCCGCCCCCATCCTCCCCAGGTTCTTCAGAGCCTTCCTGAAGAGGCTGCGGATTGTGCGTGTAGTGGCAAAGAACCCCGACGCCACCACTGGCGAGCCCCAGGTGAGACCCAAGGGGGTCCCGTGGGTGGGAGAGCCAGGACCGAAGGGTTCCTTCCCCTGGGGGGGACACCAGGGTATCTGGGGGGCTCAAAGAGGTCTGTGGGGAAGGTGCCAAAGGGGCCCCTGGCTCCTGAGGTCTGGGGGATCCCATCGCTGTCGCAGGACAGAGCTGGTGGGAGGGGGTACCAATGGGATGGATCATCGGGGCTTTTGGTGAGGGTCCCAGAGCACTGCGGGGTCCAAAGGGCACAAGGGTCCTGTCCCGGGGTGCAGGCAGGGGTTGGGAAATGGTTCCAGGGGCTTCCCAAGACGCCCTATGGTGCAAGAGGGGGATTCCGAGGGGCCTGGAGGGGCCCAGGGGTGCCCCAGGCTGCAGGCAGGGGAGTCCCAAGGGGATTCCAAGGGTGCAACATGGGCATCACAATGAGTTGGGGGGATGGTGTCCCGTGGGTGCCCCAGGGTACCACATGGGGGTTTAAATGTGTCTGGGGAGATCCCAGGGTGCAACAGGGGTGTCCCAAGTGGTCTGGGGTGGGAGTGGGGGTTCAGTGGTTCCCTATGGTGCAACGGGGGGGTCCCAAAGGGTCCGAAGGGACCACGGGTCCTCCAGGGTGCACACAGGGGGTCCCAACAGGTATTGAGGGGCACAGTGGTACCCTAGAGCATGGGCAGGATGGACCCAAGGGGTCTGGGAGCCCCAAGGATGCCCCAGATTGCAACAGGGGAGTCCCAAAGGGTCTGGGGGGCCCATGGGTGCCTCGGGGTGTAGGCTGGGGTGTCCCAAGGGGTCAGCAGTGTCCCGTGGGTACCCGGGTTTATAATACAGAGATTCCAAGGGATCTGGGGATCCCATGAGTGTCCCAGGGTCCAACATGGGGGGTTCCAAGGGGCCTGGGGTTGCCATGGTGCAACATGGGGATCCCAATGGGTAATGGTGGCCCAGGATGCAGTCTGGGGGTTTCAGTGTGTCTGGGAGGTTCCAAGGGTGCCCAGGGTGCTAGAGTGGGTCCCAGTGGGTGTGTGTGGGGCAGGGGGGGCAGGTCAAGGGTGCCCAGGATGCAGGCAGGGGGTTACGAGGCATCTGTAGCAGGGGGAGGGTTCCAAAGGTGCCCTGTGGTGCAAGAGGGGAATCCCAAGGGGTTTGTTGGGGTCCCATGAGTGCCCCAAGGTGCAATCAGGGGGTTCTGATGAGTCTCTGGGCGTTCCATGGGTGCCCCAGGGTGCAGCAGGGGAGTCCCAAAGGGTCTGGGTGAGCAAGGGAGTCCCAGGGTACCTGGTGCGGGGTCCCAGTGGGTCTGGAGGGCAACAAGGGTGTCTCAGGGTGCAGGCCTGGGGGTGACAAGAGGGCTGCAGGGGGGCAAAGGTGCCTTGTGCTGCACAGGGGGTCCCGAAGGATCTGGTGGAGTCCCCTGGGTGCCCCAGGGTGCAGGCAGCGGGTTGCAAGGATTTGGGGATCCCAAGAGTGTCCTGTGGTGCCACAGGGGGTCTGAAGGGGTCTGGGGATCCCATGGAGCCCCAGGGGCAGGTGGGGGTACCAAGAAGTCTGGGCAAGACCAAGGGTTCCCCAAGGTGCAACGGGGGGATCCCATTGGGTCTGTGGGGTTCCGAAGCAGCCCCAGGGTGCAGGCGGGTCCCAAGCCACCTGGGGCTCCAGTGGTTGCCCTGGGGTGCAGACATGGGTCTGGAGGGGATCCCATAAGTGCCCTGTGGTGCAGCTGGGGGTTCCAGTGGGTCTGGAGAGCTGCCAGGGGCTCCTGGGGCAGGAGGGAAACTCCGTGGAGTGGCTGGGGCTCCAGGGGGAAGGGGGCCCTGCCCCCCTGCACTGCTGGGTGCCTCCTGGTGACACCGAGCCCGGCACAGGGCTCCCCGCGGGTGCTGCGCTCCAAGGAGCTGGAGGGGGCCGTGGGGCCCAGCGCCCCCCTCACGCCGGAGCTGCAGCTGGAGACGGGGCCCGCGGCCCCACGAGCCCCCGCACAGGTGCCCCCGCGCGCGGCGCCCCTCGCCCTGCGGCCCCCGGCACCCAGTGCCCCTGGGGCGCTGCCACTGGGACCTGCCACCCTGGGGGTCCCAGCACGAGGAGCCCTCGCTGTGGGGCCACCAGCACCAGGAGCCCTCCCTGCTGGGTCCCAACCAGCTGGACCCGTCACCTTCGGGCCCTCAGCACCAGGGCCCCCCACTCAGGGACACGTCCCACCTGGGCACCTCAACCTTGGGCTCCCAACCCCAGGCCCCTTCATCCCCAAAACTCCCGACTACGTCTGTATTGTTATAGAACCCTCACCCACAAGACCCCCCACCCCAGGCCAAAGTCCCAGTGAACATTCACCCGTGGGAACACGTCCCCAGGATCCCTCAGCTGCCTGCTCAAAACATCAGACTCCTTCAGTCCCACGGCTAGGCCCAGGGGACCCTTCATCCATGGGACGGCCCCCCCAGGACCACATCACACATGGACGCCCATTCCCAGGAGCCCATCCACCCCCACCTATGCAACACATCACCCGTGGGCCCTGGTACCCGGCACCCTTCCTTTCTGGACCCCCACCTCCCGGCCCCTTCCCCTATGGGCTCCCAACTGTCAAACCCTTCACCCATGGGCCTTGCTTCCCTGGGCCCTCCTTCCGTAATGCCCGCTGCCCTGGACCCTTCACCCGTGGGCCCCCGCCCCCAGTAACCATCCCCCGTGGACCCCAGATCCCAGACCCCACGGCCAGTGTTCCCCAACCTGCAGGACCCAATTCTCACGGGTGCACAACTACAGCACCCATCACCAAGGGTCCTCCCCCATCAGCACCCTTACCCCGTGGGCCTCCACCTCCCAAATACTTCCCCCGTGGGCCCCGTTTCCCTGAACCCTTCACCCGTGGGCCCCCACCTCCTGGCCCCTTCCCCCATCAACCCCCACCTCCTGGCCCCTTCCCCCATCAACCCCCACCACCAGAAAACATTCCCCATGGGACCTGGTCCCCTGCACCCTTCTCCTATAGGGCCCCATCACCCGGCTCTTTCCCCCATGGGTTCCCACCTCCACATCCCTTTATCCATCCACCCCCACCTATGGAATGCAACACCCGTGGTCCTCGGTTCCCTGACCCCTTCATTCGTAGACCCCCAACTCTCGAACCCGTCGTCCCTGGACCCTTCTTCCCTGCACCCGTCCTCGGAAGGGTCCCCTCCCCTGAACCATTCACCCGAAGGCCCCAACCTGCAGGATACTTTACCCGAAGACCCTGTTTCCCTCGACCCTTCATTCGTGGACCCCCGCCTCCCGGCCCCTTTCCCCATGGGCCCCCAACTGTCCAACCCTTCTCCCGTGGGTCCTGCTTCCCTGCGTCCTCCTTCCGTAGTGCCCGCTGCCCTGGACCCTTCACCCGTGGGCCCCCGCCCCCAGTAACCATCCCCCGTGGACCCCAGACCCCAGAGGCCACAACTTGTATTCCCCAACCCACAGGACCCAATTCTCACGGGCGCAAAACTCCTGTACCCATCACTAAGGGTCCCCCCCCATCAGCACCCTTACCCCGTGGGCCCCCACCTCCCGAATACTTCCCCCGTGGGCCCCGTTTCCCTGAACCCATGGTCCGTGGTGCCTGGTTCCCTGACCCCTTCATTCGTAGACCCCCAACTCTCGAACCCGTTGTCCCTGGACCCTTCTTCCCTGCACCCGTCCTCGGAAGGGTCCCCTCCCCTGAACCCTTCACCCGTGGGCCTCCACCTCCTGACCCCTTCCCCCGTCAGCCCCCACCTCCTGAGCACTTTCCCCATGCGCCCCGATCCCCTGCACGCTTCTCCCATAGGGCCCCATCACCGGGACCCTTCCCCCATGGGCTCCCACCTCCACGTCCCTTTATCCATCGACCCCCGCCTATGGAGCCCGTCACCCCTGGGTCCCGGTTCCCTGAACCCTTCATTCATAGACCCCCGCCTCCTGAAGCCTTCACCCCTGGGCCCTGGTTCCCTGAACCCTTCATTCGTAGACCCCCGCCTCCTGAAGCCTTCACCCCTGGACCCCGGTTCCCTGAACCCTTCCAAAGGGCCCAAACCTCTGGACCCTTCCCCCATGGGCCCCCACCTTGTGGATACAGCACAAGAAGACCCCAAGCCCCTCCACCTTTTATTCATAGGGCCCCAGGTCCTGAACACTTCATCCATGGGCCCCCATCCCCTGGGTCCTTCATCCGTAGGTCCCCCTACCCTGGGCCCTTCAATCATGGACCTCCACATCCCGAACACTTTGCCCTTGGACCCCCCTTCCCTGGACCCTTTATCCATGGACCCCGCTTCCCTGGACCCTTTATCCGTGGACCTCGCTTCCCTAGACCCTTTACCCATGAACCCCGCTTCCCTGGACCCTTTACCCGTGAACCCCGCTTCCATGGACCCTTTACCCATGGGCCCCGCTTCCCTGAACCCTTTACCCGTTGAGCCCAACCTCGCGGCCCCTTCCCCCATGGGCCCCCACCTCCTAAGCACTTTCCCCGTGGGTCCCGGCTCCCTGGACCCTTCTTCCGTAGGGCCCCGACCCCCTGAACACTTCAGCCAGGGGGTCCCCATCTGCTCAGTTGATCCATAGGCCCTATGAGCCATCCCCCTTGTGCCCCCACCCCCAGGACCGTTGACCCTTGGGTTCCCTTTCCCCAGCCTGATCCTCCCCCCAGCAGCCGCAGGACCCTGTTGCCAGGACCCCCCACCCCCAGGACACTTCCCTCCCAGCCCCCGTCCAGGACCCCTCCCCCTTGAGCTGCCCCCCAGCCCCCTTCACCCACAGACTCCGGTGCCCAGGACCCTTCCCCGCCTGGCCCTCACCCCAGCACCCTTCACCCGCACAGCTCCTGCCCCCAGCACCCCTCGCTCCCCGCAACAGCCCCCGATCCCTCCTGCCACAGGCACCCGGGACCCTCCAGCCGCCCTTCCCCTGGCCCCTTCACCCACAGCAGCCTCCCCCGTGCAGCCTGGATGCCCAGAGCTCGTGCCTGAGCCCCTGCAGCCTTCAGGGCAGGGGTGCCCACATTGTCCCTGCGGGGCCGTGTGTCCCGAGTGCCCTGCACCCCTGGGTGCCCACGTGCCGGCGGGTGCCTGCCGGCTGCCCCAGCGCGTGCGCCCCTCGGGTGCCCTCAGGCAGGTGCCCCGGTGCCTGGGTGCTGGGGTGCGTGTGGGTGCCGGGACACCTGGGTGCGTGGGGGTGCCTGTCCCTAATGTGCCTGCAGAGCGGTACCTGCAAGCCTGGGCCCTTGCGTTCATGCGGGCGCCCGGACGCCTGGGCCCTCGGGTGCGTGTGGGCGCCTGTTGGGGGGCACCCCCATACCAGGGTCCTCGGGTGCCTGCAGGTGTCCAGAGCGAGCAGCGAGCTCGCAGACACCCAGGTCTGTGGTGCATGCGGGAGGCCGGAGCTCCTGGGTGCCCAGCGCCCAAGGTTTGCAGGTGCTCGCGCAGAACGTGGCAGTGCCCCTCACCGAGCTTCGGGTGAAGTCTCAAGCGGCGCTTGAACCACAGGGACAAGAGCAGGATGCCAGGTGAGGCCCCCAAGGCACCCACGAGTGCCCCGAGTCCCTGATGACACCACTGGAGTCAGAGGGGAAGAGCAAGGAATGGGGACGGCCAAGGGCACAGGGCAGCTACCCCAGCAGGGGCAGCACCTGCCGAAAAGGGGCACGGGAGCATCCCCAGGGTGGGCAGCCCAGCCAGGTGCTCACCCATGGGTGCCCCCAGATGACTCTGCTGACATGGACAACTGTTCAGAGGAGGAGACCATCTACTTGGAGTAGGAGGGCAGCGCCGATGGTCTGCACGGCAGGTGGGTGCTTGACGGGTGTCCCACTGCCTGCACGGCACCCACAGGTGCCCCCGATGGTGCCACCCTGTCACACTGTCCCCCAGGACCTTTTCTACAAGAAAGAGGAGCTGCAGAAAGTGAAGAAGAGGAGGAGGACGCTCCCAGGCTCTGCTTGGACCCTGGTGAGCAGGTGCCTCTCCAGGGTGGAGGTGACAGGGTGCCCGGAGGGTCCTGCTGCAGCCTTGGGTGTTGTGGGTGCCGCAGGAGGAGCTGGGGGCAGTACCCAGGATGCTCCCCCATGTGCCAGGGTGCCAGGTCCTAGAGTTGTCCCCAGGATGTCCCCAGCGGTGCTGGGTCCCCAGGCTGCCCCTGCCTCTGCCCTGACCTACCCGCTCTCCGCAACAGCAGCCCAACATCAAGCAGAAATTGTTGGCCTTGCTGAGACACTTGAAAGTGTTGGGTGAGGTAGGGTGTCCCCCCAGGCACCCATGGGTGGCCCTGGGCCCCCAGGCTCCCTGTGGAAAATGGGGCTCTGCAGATGGTCCCAAACACCCCCCAGCTCCCTCTACTCCCAATATTGTGGTGTCCCCAACCTCTCCCAGACACCCCTGGTATTGGGGTGAATCCACCTCCCTTCACCCCCACAGTATTTGGTTCCCCCCAACCTTTCCCAGACCCTTCCCAGGATTGGGGTGCCCCAAGCTACATTTTCAGCCAATATTGGGGTGTCCCAGTTCCTCCCCAGGATTGCAGTGCCCCCAAATCCCTTCACCCCCAATACTGAGGTGCCCCAATTCCTTCACATCTAATATTGGGTGCCCTTGGACCCCCCAGCACCTTTTAATATGGATATTGGGATGCTCATTTCCCCCCCAGTATGAGGTTCCCCTTTATCCAACATTCTGGGGTACCCCAGACTCCCCTCACTATTGAGGTGCCTCCCATCTGCCTCCCCCCAAGTACTGGGGTGCCCCAGGATCTTCTAAGTGCTGGGCTGCCCTCTAATGCCTTCCTCCCATATTGGGGTAGCTCAGACTCCCCCAGTATCGGGGTTCCCCCAGCTCCCTTTAACCCAATAGAAGGGTGAGACCCTCCCATAATGGAGTTCCCCAGGTTCCATCTCCTGATATGGGAGGGAATTGCCCCACTTCCCACTCAGGTTTGGGTTGCTCCCAAATCCCTTCATCCACAATTTTGGGCTACCCTGGGCCACCTCTGTAATGGGATGTCAGCAGAAACCTTCATCTCTAATATTAGGAGTCCCCAGAGACCCCCAGATTGTTGCCAGAGCCCCCTAGCCCTGGTGGTTCCCTCAACTCTTCACCCCTGTCCTGGGTTACCGCAGAACCCTGCAGGTTTGAGGGTGCCCCCAGGTCCCTTTCCCCTCAGTTGTGGGGTGCCACAGACCCCCCCGGCATTGGTGATCCCCCCCCACTCTGTACACCCCTAGTTTTAGGGTGTCCCCAACTTCTGCCAGGCTCCTCCTAATATGGATCTGCCCCCTGTTCCATTTACACTGGATATTGGGGTGTCCCAGAGCCCTCCCCAGTATTGGGGGTGCCCCAGACTCCCTTCAGCCCAGGTATTGTTGGGCCCCAGCTACTTGCACGGCCAATACTGAGGTGCCCCCGACATCTCCCAGACCCCTCCCTGTAGTGCAGGTGCCCACAGCTCCCTTCACCCAAAATACTGGGGTGCCGCAGATCCCCCCAACATTGGGGTGCCCAAAGTACCCCTGGCTGCCAGTATTGGGGTCGCCTGCAATCCCCCAGTATTGGGGATGCTCCCAGCTGCCTTCACTCAAAAGTTGGGGTGCCCTGACCCTTTTGCCAAGTATGTGGGTGCCCCAAATTTCCCCCCCCCACATATTGGAGTCGCTCCTAGTGTTTTGAGACCCTACCCAATATTTCTCCCTCAAAACAAACAAACAAACAATATTGGGGTGCCCTAGAGAATTTCACCCATAATATTGGGGTATTCTGGACTCACCACCCCAGGTTTGGGTGCCCCCAGCTCCCTTTTCTCCCCAGATGGGGATGCGTAATTTCCCCCCCATATTGGGGTGTCCCAACTGACTGCCCTAACCCCCCCAATGACCTTTCCCTGCATAGGCTGCAGGAGAAGGACCATAAAAAGCTCATGGATTCTGGAGGAATCCCCAAAAAGTTGAAGACCCAAGTGAAAAGCAGCCAAGAGGAGCTGACATCAGCCAGGTAAGGGGCAAGCTGGGGTGGAGGGTGCCAGGCAACCGAGGCTGGGGTTTGGGGTAGAGGGGGGGATATGGGTTGAGTTGGGGTCCTTGGCTCCTGAGGTGTGAGGACATTGGGGTTGAAGGAGGAATTTGGGAGCCCTAAAGTGGGATTTGGGGTCCCTGAGTGGATGAGGGATTTTGGAGTGCGGGAGAAAGGGAGGAAACTGGGTTCCCAAGAGGGCTTGGGGGTCCCTGTCGAGGAAGCAAGAAGGGATCTGTGGAGTTGCGGGGATTTTGCATCTCAGGACAGGGGTCATCTCAGGCCCCCTGCATGTCCTGAGTGGTGCCCTCGTTGCCCCAGAGCTGCCAGCGCAGGACAGAGGTGCTCCAGGCGGTGGAGGTGGTGGTGGTGGGTGCACAGCGGGGCACAGCCCCCTGTTGCCTTGTTTCCTGCGGCGGCTGCTGCTGGGCACCCGCCGTGCCGAGTGGCCGGGCTGTCTGCGCTGCCTCCTCGTGCTGCAGGTGCGTCACCTGGGTTGGGGACAGTGCAGGGACGTGGGGGGACACAAGGCATTGGGGGCCACGGGGTATTGGGTGGACACCTGGGGCATGAGGGACACATGGGAGATTGGGAGCACATGGTCAGGGACACAGAGGGGACTGGGGACATGTGGGATCAGGGAGACAGAGGGCAGGGAGGGAAACCTAGAGAACTGGAGACATGCGTGGCATGAAGAGTACAGGACATTAGGAACACAGCAGGACCTCGAGGGGACAATCAGGACCTCGAGGGGACAAGGGCATAGAAGGCACACAAGCCTTTGGGGACACATAGGGCATTGGAGAAACATGGGGAACAGGAAGAGACATAGGAGATCTGGGAACATGCAGGGCATTGAGAGACACAAGAGCTAATGGAGAGTACGGGACATAAGAGGACACAAGACACGTGTGGACACATGGAGCATTGTCAGGACAGAGGCCATGATGGGATGTACAGAGCATTGGGGATATGGAGGACATGAGGCACAGAGCATATCAGGGATACATAGGAAATGGGGAGAATTTGGGTCATAAGGAACACATGAGATACTGGGTGCACAAGGATGATGTGGGGCACATGGGCCATCAGGGGGACAGAACATCAGGGGTTCACAGGATATTTGGAGCCAAACGGAGCTTGGGAACACGTTTGCCACCAGGTATATAGCACATTAGGGACACCCAGGGCATGGGCAGACACATGGGGAATCGGGAACACAGGACATCAGGGGACAGCCAGAGCATGAGGGACATGTGGAGCATTAGGGACACAGGACATTAGGGACACATGGGAGATAGGGGGGACATGGGGCACTGGGGACGCATGGAGTATCAGGGACATTTGGGACATTGGTGGGTCACAGAGAACATCGGGGGACACATGAGGCATTGGGTGGACATATGGTGCATCAAGGATACATGGCAAGTTAGAGACACGCAGGACATTCAGTGACTTGCCCAGGGAAGGGGACACGCCAGGGATGCAGGACGTCACAGCAGGGATCGGGGCAGTGGGTCTGTAACAAGACAGGGACAGCCCGAGTTTCCCCTGTCCCAGCCATGGGCACTATGGTGGTCCCTGGGGTGGTGACACCGGTGTGGGGACAGTGTGGGGACACCCTGGGAGCCACCAGCACTGGCTTTCCAGTTATCCTTGTCCCCTTGGGTGCCCCCATGGATGCTGAGCATGTTGGGGCCCCCACAGGGCTCCCGCCAGGTGCTCCCTGTGACCCTGCTCTGGGCCCAAAGGGGACCCCAAACATCCCCTGCGTGTCCTGAGTGGTGCCCTCGTTGCCCCAGAGCTGCCAGCGCAGGACAGAGGTGCTCCAGGCGGTGGAGGTGGTGGTGGTGGGTGCACAGGGGGGCACAGCCCCCTGTTGCCTTGTTTCCTGCGGCGGCTGCTGCTGGGCACCCGCCGTGCCGAGTGGCCGGGCTGTCTGCGCTGCCTCCTCGTGCTGCAGGTGCGTCACCTTGGTCGGGGACAGTGCAGGGACGCGGGGGGACACAAGGCATTGGGGGCCACGGGATATTGGGTGGACACCTGGGGCATGAGGGACACATGGGAGATTGGGCACAGATGGGATCAGGGACACAGGGGGCATGTGGGATTAGGGATACAGAGGGCAGGGGAGGGAAACCTAGAGAACTGGGGACATGCGTGTCATGAAGAACGCAGGACATTAGGAACACAGCAGGACCTCGAGGGGACAAGGGCATAGAAGGCACACAAGACTTTGGGGACACATGGGGCATTGGAGAAACATGGGGAATCAGAGGGTTTACAGGAGATCAAGGAACACGCAGGGCATTGGGGGATGCAGAAGGAAATGGAAATTACAGGACATTGGGGGACACAGGACATGCAGGGACACATTGTCAGGACCAGGACATCAGGGGACACAGAAGATTAAGGACATATGGACATGAGGCACAGAGCACATTAGGGACACACAGGAAAGAGGGGGAATTTGAGGCATAAAGGACACACGGGACACTGGAGCAACATGTGGAATGGGAGGAGATGCAGGAGATCAGGGAACATGCAGGGCATTGAGTGCAAAGAAGTCTTTGGGGAGACATGGGGCACTGGAGACACATGGAGTATCAGAGCACACCACTGACGGGTCACAGAGGACATCAGGAGGCATATGGAGCACTGGGTGGACATATGGTGCATAAGGGACACAGGATCTTAAGGACACATAGGACATTGAGGGGCCTGCCAGAGGAAGGGGACACCCCAGGGATGCAGGACGTCACAGCAGGGATTGGGGCAGCAGGGCAGTGATAAGACAGGGATAGGCAGAGTTTCCCACATCCCTGCCGTGGGCACTATGGTGGTCCGTGGGGTGGTGACACCAGTGTGGGCACAGTGTGGGGACACCCTGGGAGCCACCAGCACTGGCTTCCCGGTTGTCCTCGTCCCCCTGGGTACCTCCACGGTTGCTGAGCATGTTGGGGCCCCCACAGGGCTCCCGCCAGGTGCTCCCTGAGCAGCTCAAGCCGCTCTGGGTGTGAGACAGCCCTTCCCGAGAGCATCGTTGTGGTAGACATGGCCGAGCGGCAGGGCCAGGTGAGCGTCGGGGCACCCCCGGGTCCTGCTGGGAGCGGGGGGACACGGGGACCCTGCTGGGCACGTGCTGACCCCTCTGCACAACCACCCCTGTCTGTCCCCGGCTTGTTGGGGAACTGCTGCAGGAGCAGAAGAAGCCACTGGTGGCTGCTGTCAAGCTGCAGGCCGAGCTCTCGGACATCCTCACCCGCATCCAGCACCAGTGAGTGTCACCGCTGGGTCCCCAGGATTGCTCCAGTCACCCTCAGTAGTTTCCATGTCTCCTCTGTGCCAGGCCTGGGGTGCCCATGTTGCCCATGTCCCCTCCATGTCATCGTTGGGGTGCTCGTGGTCCCCATGTCCCCCCTGTGCCATGTTTTGGGTGCCCATGGTCCCCATGACCCCACTGGGTGACTCCATCCACCCCAACATGCCCTAATGCTCCATGGGATCCCCAGTGGTTCCCCCGCAACATGGGACCCCCCCGCACACAGTGGGAGCCACTTTGGGTGCCCACTCCCAACCCAACATGAGAACCGCTGGGTTCCCCCGTGACCCTGCTCTGGGCCCAAAGGGGACCCCGAG